>NW_021832132.1:32500-45000 GCF_006345805.1 Octopus sinensis
AAATTTATTATTCTTTTATTCGTGAATGAACATATATCTTCCATTTTTTTTTATATGATCTTAGATATATTTTCTTCTACTAACTATGAAGTCAAATCATTGTTTTTTTAATGTGTGAATTAGTCATTATTAAATTGTTAATAATAACGCTAGATTTTACTGTTGACATTAGCGTTACCATGAGTTAGAGATGCCTGGTTCAGATTAATTAATGTAACGCATACATACCAACACGCAAAGAAACACGAGCGTGTATAAGTGTGCATGAGTTTATATAGATAATATTTCCAGACACATAGTCGACAAAATGCGGGGTAAAAAGATCCAGCTGATGTTATAGCGAAAGCGTTCATGGATTTTACAGTGAAAAATATATGTAAAATCATCCAGTCTATATTTACTAGGATTCAATTTGTAACATTTATGTCAAAAGCAATGAATTTTGCTTGATTGGAAGCAATTCAGTCAGCAACACACGTTAACCCTTTGGCGACATGTTATTAAGAAAATCTGTACATGGCAACCAAAGTAAGATATTTTGCACACATAAAATTGATAGCCGGAAAAAGCAGACGGGCTTCATAAGTACACACCTTGAATTGTGAACCCCAGTGTGTATGTATGTAGGCACGTATATATATATATAAACATACATACGACAGGCTTTCACTCACTTTCTGACTACTAAATTCTTCACTCACTAGTCATTAGCCAGCTTAAGGCTTATAGTAAGAGACACTTGCCCAAGATGCCACGCGGCAGAATTTAACCTGAAACCATATAGTTTAGAAGAAAACTTTTTACCACACAGTCACGTCTACGCAATCATATATATATATATATATATATATATAGATATATATATATATATATATATATATATATATATATATATATATATATATATATATATATAAGGTGGGGGTTAAAAAGGCAATCGATATTTCGATTGTTGCCTTGTTGTATATAATTATATATACTCACTTGCCAATACCGAACATTGAGAATGAGTGCTCAGCACTGCATAGGTGGATAAAATATTCTATAATTGGGCATTAACAAGGTAAACAATGAAACTATCGACTGCCCTGTTAAACCCTCCTGCCGCATATATATACACACACACGGGGCAGGACGTTGAAAAAGACCTTCAAAAAGACGGATGTTCCTATTTTAGGTTCAACGACTATTTATCAAGTAGCATGGGCTTTCAGAAATTCTGGTTTGATGTCTGGCGTACTGGAAGACCACTAATAAGGAGCAACTCTTCATGATTTTGTTAAAGCATTTCACTCTGATATGAAACAGATATGCAGTGAATAGAATTGAGCATTTTGGGGGTCTTTTATGGAAGACTTATTGGACCTAAAATATAAGGTGGTGCAATCGCCAGCGAAGAGATTTTCCGATGCTTGGTTGAGTAGGAGGGCGTCGTAGTGCGCATGGAAGTTGCGCGTGCGAACCCGGGCGAGGCCGATCATAGTTGTAACACCCTCGTACACAGGCATTGTCGGAATTTTGTAGTCATTTGTCAGTGATGTTCTTCTTCGTTTACGAGTGAAAAGCCATTATCATCATCTATGTATGTATGTATTGTGTGTGTGTGTGTATGTATACGAGGTCCTTCCAGAGTTTCATTCTACCAAATTCAATCACAAGGTATTCTTATTTCTTTATTGCTCACAAGGGGCTAAACATAGAGGAGAAAACAAGGACAGACAAACGGATTAAGTCGATTACATCGACCCCAGTGCGTAACTGGTACTTATTTAATCAACCCAGAAAGGATGAAAGGCAAAGTCGACCTCGTCGGAATTTGAACTCAGACGAACGACAGACGAAATACCGCTAAGCATTTCGCCAGGTTTGCTAACGATTCTGCCAGCTTGCCGCCTTAATTCACTCACAAGGTATTGGTCTGCCCAGAGCAATTGCAGAATGGCGCAAATGACTGTGTTATCAGATTGAAACTAAAACTTCGATACATTCTTAACTATACAGCCATATATAAAACTTTTCATTATATAATGATATCTTTCGTCAGTTGAATATATCGTGGTACAATAAAAACTCATATTTCGAAGCTGAGAGATATTCTTTCCTGAAATGAACGCCAGTAAAAGACCATGCATCCTTCTGATTAATAACACAAAAGTCGTGAGTAAGTAATGTTTCGTTACAGTGAAAATATTTAACACCACAAAGCGATCAGCAAAATTTGATACTCCGAATCATGGTTTGGGTATATCTCTTAGTTCAAACCTAAGACACGAGCTATTCAGTATCTTTTACATTGTATACCAACTAAATGCCGATCGATATACTGGATGCGATAAACTCTACTGCCATCTTGAAAACTGTCCAACTTCGTTAATACCATTTACGTCACATTGTTCAATCTAGCATTCTGAAGACTATAGGGTCTGTCCACCTTATTAATCATATTTATTAATACTAAAGGTGAAATACCCAAAATTGAGTAAATGCTCTTTATTTCTTTATTCTTTATTTACTTCTATCTTCAAAACAAAACGTGATATCGTTATCATGATATTTTTTTTCCCGAAGAATGACTCTTGTGTCTCTGCTTAGTTTACACCATCCGATAAACCTTAGCTCAGCTGGGTGTGAGTTATAAATACAAATTATCTGCTTATATCTATTTCACGCTGCATTATAATCATCCAGCGCTAATCACATATTTTACGAGCCATTCTGTTCGATTGAAGACACTTATAACGACCATCAATTTATTTTAGAAACGTTGATATTCTCTCTTAAGAAAACAGTAGGAAAATAAAAATAACTATTCTATTTATTTCACTATATATTTTCCCTAAATAAAGTAGACGTTTCTGGTAACTTGGGTTGCTTATTTCCTTCCTCTTATTCATAGGATATTATTATTATTATTATTATTATTATTATTATTATTATTGTTATTGTTGTTATTATTATTATTATTATTATTATTATTATTATTATTATTATTATTGTTGTTGTTGTTGTTAAGGCGGTGAGATGGCAGAATCGTTAGCACGCCGAGCAAAATGCACAGCGGGATTTCGCCTGCCGCTACGTTCTGAGTTCAAATTCCGCCGCGGTCGATTTTGCCTGTCATCCTTTCGGGAGGTCGATGAAATAAGTACCAGTTGAACACTGAGGTCGATGTAATAGACTCATCCCGCCTCCTCCAATCTGGCCTTGAAGCAAAAAATTTAAATAATAATTATCATTATTATTGTTATTTTATTGTCTTTGCTCCGCTTCTAACGCTGGAGATGTACAACGGTGTCACTCGTTCACTCCCAGTGAACTAAGGTAGCACACTTTATTTTTCTAGCAACATCTGGAGTATTCGAGCGGTTCCAAGCAGTGCTATTTTCTGAAAGTCCTGCAACTATATTACAGCAATTATTTGTTTCATGTACTTATCATGATTTTTACTCAGTTCCCAGGGCTCCGACAAGTATTGGTTCTGCTGCCAACTTTTCAGCGACCACAACTGCTTAACCTCCCAAGCTAATCTGTCATATCTGTCGACTTTTCTTTCTTCCTTACCGTATACTTCTTTGTAAGCTGGGCATGCTATATCTATGATCCTGCAACATCAACTCTATGTCACGAGTCAGGCATCTTGTCCACCACCACTAGGTCCACTCTGTTATGTTTTAGAACCTGATCTGTGTAGATTGGGAAATCCCAGAGTATTTTGCTAGTGTACGACTCCACCACGATCTATGCTTAGTTCTCATACCACATCTTGCCATTCTCTAGCCCTGGTTTTTGCAGTTTCCAGTGTATCACTTTAACTGCCTCATCGTGTCACCAAAACTTGTAGTGGTTTGGGGCAAGTCTAGGGCAATCGTTCGTGATATGGGCAATGGTTTCGTCCATTCTGTTATAGATGCAGCTCAACGGAGACTCTTGCTCATTCCTAAGGTTGACCCTTCAATTCGTGGCCAAAGCCTGGCCTTGTCCTGCCACTATAGTTCTCTCAGTTTCTTTCGGTGTTCGTATCTTCAGCCAATTCCCCCAATGTTTTCCAGCAACTCCAGTTGTGGCTACACGAAATAGATTGTGTAGTCCCTTTCTGCGGAATGATTCTTCATGTTCTTTTTGTACTTCTATGCATCATTAGGAACTTTCTTGTCTTCCTGTCCAACATCTTTAGCTCCTCCTCTGTCCACTTCAGGATTCCACAGCCATACTGAACTACTGCGACTGCGCGTGAGTTTGTTGCCTAAATTATGTTTCTGGCATTCAACATTGAAGACAAAATTTTTCTCACTCACCGCAGGTACATTTTCTTTGTCTTTATTTCATATCGTTCTGTTTAATTCTGCGTCAGGTAATCCCAGGTATTTATAACTAGAGGCAGGCTGGCAGGATCGTTAGCACGTCGGAGAAAATGCTTAGTGGTATTTCGTCTGCCACTACGTTCTGAGTTCAAATTCCGCCGAGGTCGACTTTGCTTTTCATCCTTTCGGGGTCTATTAAATAAGTACCAGTTACGCACTGGGATCGATATAATCGACTTACTCTGTTTGTCAGTCCTTGTTTGTCCTCTCTGTGTTTAGCCCCTTGTGGGTAGTAAAGAAATAGGTATTTCGTCTGTCTTTAGGTTCTGAGTTCAAATTCGAACGTGGTGGACTTTACCTTTCATTCTTTCGCGGACGATAAATTCAGTACCAGTTGAGCACTGCAGTCGATGTAATCGATTTAATCCTTCCTCCGAAGTTGCCGGCCTTCAGCTAAGATTTGAAATCTTCATTATCATCTTCATCATCATTATTACTAAGGCAGTGAAGCTGGCATAATCGTTAGCGCGTAAGACGGAAAACCACTTTACGTTTTTAGTTAAAATACCTCCGAGGTCGACTTTGCCTTTTATCTAATCAGATTTAATAAAATAAGTAGGAGTTGAACAACGGTGTCGACATAATCTACTATTCCCCCTCCGCTAAATACTGCAGGCCTTGTGCCAAAATTTGAAGCCATTACTATTATTATTATTATTATTATTATTATTATTATTATTATTATTTTATTATTATTATTATCATTATGAATGGTCATTGATATACCTATGGGTTGCTCGGAGAGCTATATGCCAAATTTATATTAATATTCTTAGGTTGTCTGTCTTTGTCAGACTTTATTGTAGCAGTGCTTCGAGAAATCACTATATGTTGTTGAATTCATTCTGCTGCTCTCTGCTTGAATTAATATTCTGATGTATTGTAAATTTGGTCTGCTACCAGATGTCTTACGCAAAACCGGAAAGGCCATGTGCCAGTTAAATAATTCTATAGACAGAAAACACACTTGGCTGTCGATGAATTCTATATCTTACGAGCGTGTGTAAGTTATTTTCTTTCTATTAATAAGTTTGCAGACAAAAGATATATAATTTACAAGATATAATATACATACGTAAGCACGCACACATCCATATATGCATTATATATATATATATATATATATATATAATATATATATATATATATATATAATGTGGTGGTTGTTTATATATCCAGAGGAGTAGATGTCAATACATGACGAAGAGTAAATATATATTATTAGAAGTTGAGAATTTTGAGGAGCTACACTCAGTTTAATTATTTCGATTTCCAGACGAGCAATCAAATATGTCATTTAGATATATATAAAATATTCTGGAATTATCGTCGAATTAATGCTTGTCTGTACTTCGATATAAGATTGATCACCAAAAAGCGTAATAGAAAAAGTGTGTTCAAAGACCCGTAATATTTTCTCCTATTCAGAAACACTTGCAAATCCATATGCTTTAATTTTTATATCAAAGAGAAGATATAATTCTGAATGAATGGTTAATGTTGATAAGCACATGAATAATTTTTTTAGAATATTTATCCATTTTTTACAGAGTGGAAAGTATATTATGGATGAAATGAAATTTGATAGTCAATTGGTAGTTGAAAGTTACACAATAAAAAACTCGAGAGAAGCATTTTCAAGACTGGCCCAATTAAAATTTTTTGTTCAAATTCGCAATAGAATCCGATGAAATGTTATAGCTCGAAGCGTTCTGAAATGTTCGATACGGTAGCAAGCAAGCCCTATAATCAACCAATCGATTTAAATTATTACCGTCAAAACAACTTCAATTAATATCTTTAAAGGTTCTACAGAAACGGTCCTCATCAGTCACAAATGTACTTTATTAAATCCATAAAAAAACCGGAAATTAGGTTTAAATATTAAATTGATTCGATAATCTCCATATTTATTTGATTGCGGACATGCTGGAGCATCACCTTGAAAATTTCTAGTCGAACAAATCGACCCAAGGACTTGTTTTTTGAAACCTAGCACTTATTCGTTCGAGAACTTGTCAGGCTGCTACGATATAGGGATCCAAACACACCAACACCTGTTGTCAAGCGGTGTTTGGGGGGCAAATACAGACTCAGAGGCGCGCATGCACACACACTCATATACACACACACACGGGCACATACACACACACATATATATGTACACACACACAAGGGGCATCTTTCAGTTTCCGTCTGCCAAATCCACTCAGAAGGCTTTTGGCTGGCTCGAGCAAGCTTCTTACCACATAGCAACGCCTGCACCCTATAATAATACTTTTTCTACTATAGGTACATGGCGAGAAATTTGTGAGGAGGGAACTAGTCAATTAATCAATTACATCGACCCCAATAATTAACTGGTACTTATTCTATCGATCCCGAAAAGGTAAAAGGTAAAAGGAAAACTAGACCTTGGCGGAATTTGATCTCAGCATTTAAAGACAGACGAAAGGCTGCCAAGCACTCTCTCCATTTCGCCGTCTTAATTATTTAACGCAGACATGACGACCATCGGTGATGAATTTTTTCTTTTCTTGTTTTCTTCGATGCTATCCACAAAAGTTTCCCAATGAATATTCTGGACTGTTCAGTGCTCATTAGCTTCTCCGCAACTCATTTCTATACCGCTGAAATACTCCTTAGAGGAATACGAAGCAGGAATACATAGTGTATAGGCGTATTACTCGAGCATGCCACGTCTTCACGATGTGCTAGCAGCCAGAATACTCATGAAAATATCAGCAATTCAAATGAATAAAGTAGAAACGAATACAAACATTTCCGGTAGGATATCAATAATTCCTTTGGAGATAGGGCAGCGAGCTGGTAGGATCGTTAGCACATCGGGTGAAATGCTTAGCGGTATTTCGTCTGCCGCGAGTTCAAATTACGCTGAGGTCGACTTTGCCTTTCATCCTTTCGGGGTCGATTAAATAAGTACCACTTACGCACTAGGATCGATGTGATCGACTTAATCCCTTAGTCTGTCCTTGTTTGTCCTGTCTATGTTTAGCCCCTTGTGGGTAGTAAAGAAATAGGTATTTCGTCTACCGCTACGTTCTGAGTTCAAATTCTGCTGAGGTCGATTTTGCCTTTCGTACTTTCGTGGGGTTGATTAAATAAATACCAGTTACGAACTGGTGTCGATGTAATCGACTTAATCCCTTTGTCTGTCCTTGTTTTCCCACTCTATGTTTAGCTCCCTGTGGGCAATAAAGAAATAAATATTTCCTTTCGAGATGTCTTAATATCGTTCTGTAACTTTCATAACACGCCTCAATAGAAAGCTATATTCGATGTACACAAGTTAACAATTAATTCCTTTATCTACTCCCGGAAAGATGAACTGCAAACAAAACAATTTAAAAGTTCATAAATAAGGTGCAAGGGAGGCTCTGTGGCAAGAAGCTTGCTTCCCCACCACATGGTTCCGGGTTCACTCCCACTGCGTGGCACCTTGCTCAAGTGTCTTCTCTCATAGCCGCGAACCGACCAAAGCGTTGTGAGTGGATTTGCTATATGGAAACTGAAAGAAGCTCGTCGTATATACGTATATCTCTGTGTCTTTGTGCATGTGTTTGCCCCCCCCCCACACACACACACACAACACTGCTTGACAAGCGGTGCTCGTTTGTTTAGGTCCCCGTAACATAGGCGGTTCGGTAAAAGAGACTGATGAAATAAATGCCAGACATTCAAAAATAAAAATAACTACCGGGGCCGATGCATTCGACAAAACAATTCTTCAAGGCGGTGCCCCAGCATGGCCGCAGTTTAATGATCGAAACAAGGAAAAGATAGATAATGATTTCAAATTTTGCCACGAGAGCAGCAACTTTGGAGAAGGGAATGAGTCGATTACGTGGATCCCAGTGTTCAACTGGTACTTATTTTATCGACTCTAAAGGACGAACGGTAAAGTCGACCTCACGGGAATTTGAACTCAATACGTAGTGGCAATACTGTTGAGATTAAAGAAGTTTTAAAAATATCTATTTTAATATATATCACAATCTCGAATATAATTTAACGGCTGTTAGCATAATTTGTGGACATGTAAACCTGAGGATAACAGTTAAACTGCCGCCCTTAAATAGTGAACATTAGAGTGAAAATTAAAACATTCATGTTGCTGTTGTTTTATTGTTGCTGTTAGCTCTGCCTCATAAATATCTGTAACCAAAAGGATTCAAGAAATGAAAATACAATATATTTTATAGGTTACAAATTGTGTATCTCGAATTATATTATTCAAGATGTCATCGCTTTAACACGATAGACTGAATTTCGATAAAGATTGAGCTAATATTTGTATCAGATTTAGCGAGCACGTTTGTGAAATCAAGGACATTGGATTAAAATGCATTAAATTTTTGCCCTTCAAATGGGAAGAATTTGCGACTGCGACGACCATAAACTGAGAAATATTAAGCTGAAAAAGAGAACCAAATCATTAGGAAAAAACAGCTGTAATTTCAGAGGAAACAAGAAGCACGACAGCATAAACAAGGAAACCAAACATCGCTGCACGGCTTGCAACTAATCACCCTCAATTCACAGTCTACATTACAAAAACCAAAAAAAGGGCGCATTAAACAACGCAGTTCCTGATATACAAAGATACATGATTGCCACTGGGCAGTGAAGTTTTATTTGTATATATTTATACAGAATTTTTTGGATGACCTTCGATCATATGTCAGCTTGTTCTAGGTTAACAACAATTCGTATACATTTCGTCGGGAACAGAGTCGACAGTGAACGTGAAAACCGTGAATGTACACAGAGAATAAACTGACCTAAGACTATAAGCAAAAACGTTAACTTGCAATAGGGATAATATAAAACAGGGGACATACTAAGAAATATTCAGAGAGAGACAGACAGACAAAATGAGAGAGAGAGAGAGAGGTGGGGAGAGAGAGATTGACATTAGGGATGTAAATGAAACAGGAGAACAGAATGGAAGAGAGAAATGAAAAGAATATGTACAAAAAATATTAGGAAGATAGAGAGTAGTCTATTAAAGTGAGAGAGAAAAAATATAGAAAGCGTAACAATCAGAGAGAAAGAGAAGGGGAAGCGGGGAGGAAGTTAGAAAATGAAGGAGAGATATAAGTATATAACGCACACAAAGAAAACGTAAGAAGACTTTTGGTTAAAAGAGTTTTAGGTAAAAATGGGAGATGGAAAAAATCGTCACAATAGGTAAGAAATGTTACATAAAAGATGGTGTTGAGAAAGGGATTATGGGTAAAGATGCAGAGACGATTGGGTGAAAGAGTGAGTATATGGGAGGGTGGTGGGGAGTGAAAATGAGAGAGAAGAGGAGGAAAAATGTTGATAAAATGACAGAGGAAGAATTAGTTATGATTTAAAAACTGAAAAAGAAGAATATTGAAAAAAGAAATCCAGATAGAGACAGACTGAAAATGAAGGACGAAAATACAGGAATAAATAAAAAAAAAAAAGAGGGGTGTGAAAGATTAATGCAAGATATGAGAATAAGAAACAAGAAGAAAGAAGCTAAGAAAAAGGATAAAGTGTAAAGGAAAAGTGAAAATAGTGTGAGAAAAGAAAGAAATATACGATATACACAAAAACGTTTTAAAGAAACAGGTAATGATAGAGAAAAGAAAATATGAAAGGATGGAGAATAAAATTAAAATATAGAGAAAGAAGGCATGAAAGAATAAAGGAAAGAAAAAACAGAGCGTGAAAGATAGAAAGTAAGTGATGTTAGACATTAACAGAGTGTGACAAAACGATGTAGTTTTTTTTATTTAATGAGTTATTACTGTTATATATATATATATATATTATGTGTGTGTGTGTATGTATATATATGTATATATATATATAGATATATATATATGTATATATATATATATATATATATATATATATATATATAATATATATATATGTGTCATTTTTTTTATTATTATTTTTTTAATTGTCAAAACGAAAACTATAGTCACCGAACGTCTGAGAAACAAATATAATAAGATAAATTAAAACAGAAACGACAAAACTGGGAATTAACACCAGAAACAAAGAGAGACAGATAGACAGACAGACAGACAGAGAGAAAGAGAGATAGAGAGAAAGAAAGAGGAAGAGTGAGAGAAAAATCAAAATGAAACAAAAAAAATATGGTTGCTGAACATTTTCCTTTCATGATTCCGAGAAAGAAAAAAAAATTAATTTTTTTTTTTAATATTTTAAAATACATTATACTTTTTCAAGAAAATAAATAATACAGATATTTATTAACTGAGAAACTATAATATCACAATAATTATTGGAAAAATTGTTGTTTTGGCTTGGCTGTTTTTTTTCTACTTCTTTGCTTATATGCGTGCTTCTTTATTTGTTTGCTCAAAGGTTTCTTTCTATAATTTTGTTGTATATATTGGCTATTTCTATTTATTTATATATTTATTTATTTATTTATTTATCTATTTATTTTCTTGTACAACCATTTCAATTGCAATAACTTTTATTTATCCATCATATAAGTAGTCATCAATAGAATACACATGTTATAGAGTAACAGACATGGGGTTTGGGTGGGGGTGACGGCGGGGGTGTTGTTATTGTTGGTGGTGGTATATAGGTGGTGGTGGTACTACTACTGTTATTGCTAAAATAGTAAAAAATGTTATTATTATTATTATTATTAGTAGTAGTAGTAGTAGTAGTAGTAGTAGTATCATTATACCACTGCTGTAGCTACACACTGATAATCACCATGAAAGCTGTTTGGAAAAAATGTTCGAAAGAATGTATTTAATTTTGGTTATTTTATTTATTTATATATTTATTTATTTATTTGCATTATTACTGCTATGCTTTTTTTGTTTTCTCAAATATACGTGGCTCTTCATTGTTACATACATACATACACACATAATTGATATAAGTGTATGTATATGCACATACATTAAGAGGAAAAGACATTCACACACAGGCACGCATACATACAGTTATATATATATATAATATATATATATATATATATATATATATATATATATATTATAATAAGAGATATTGTTGTTGGTTGTTCCTTTTCGAGTTATGCCTGGTTCATAAGGGCCGGTTTCCCGGTTTCCTTGGCGTATAGGTTCCCCACCTGGACGGGGCGCCGGTCCGTCGCAGGTGAGCTGCAAGACGCAGGACGAAAGAGTGAAAGAAAATTGTGGCGAAAGAGTCAGCAGAAGTTCGCCATTACCTTCTACCGGAGCCGCGTGGAGCTTAGGTGTTTCAGTCATAAGCACGCACATCGCCCGGTCTGAGATTCGAACCCTCGACCGTGATCCCGCTGTTCTAACCACTAGGCCATGTGATTGATGACTATTTATATGATGGATAAATAAAAGTTATTGCAATTGAAATGACTGTACAAAATAAATATATATATATATATAAACAGAAATAGCCAATATATATATATATATGTATATATATATATATATTGTGTGTGTGTGTGTGTGTGGTGTGTGTGTGTGTCTGTCTGTCTGTCTGTCTGTCTGTCTTATGTGTATGTGTGTATGCGTGTCCTGGACATGACATAAAACTACATCCAGTGGTATGGATCCTGTTTGGGAGTTCTGGAGCTCTGAGTAGCATGGAGTAACCCCTTAACTGCCATTTCTGCCAGGTCCGTATCTGTATCTGTGGGGAAGTCTGCTCTTCTAGTAGAAATATATAGTAACAAAAACTAGCACTCAAAATAGTACGAGACATCTTCTAGTGATTGTCACTATAACCTAATATGGCGACCGGGAGTGTGCAAAAAAAGCGTTGAACCAGCTTTTGGCACTGTAATCCAATGATGTACCGATGCCTGGCTATCATTTCATTTCTTGATCCGTTTCCTATTTTAATATCCTTAAACATGCAAGAATAAAGTGATTTAGAACAATCTGACCGAATGTGACACGGGTGTCATCTAACAGGATGAAGCAATCGTCATGTATTAGGTATGCATATATATATATATATGTGTGTGTGTGTGGTGTGTGTGTGTGTGTTTGCGTCTGTATGTATGTGCGCATGCGTGATACATGTCGGAAGATCTCCGTTGTTCAGCAATGAGATATCAGTTGTTTATTCATGCATTATCTGAAT
>NW_021832132.1:50000-62679 GCF_006345805.1 Octopus sinensis
TCTCTTACCATCCTTTCGTCATAGCTTTTTTTGTTTCCATTTTCCATAATTCATTTACACCTTTCGTTTTTCTTTCAGTATCTTTATATTTCATTTTCCTTTTCCCTATCCCTAACTTTTCACTTCCCTATTATCTGAAAATATTTACCTTTCCCTGGCTTCTTCATAAAATGTTATATAATTGCAGATCCAAAACAATCTTTCTTACTTTCACTTTTTATCATTTTTCCTAATCTCTCTCTCTCTCTCTTCTCTCTCTCTCTCTCTCTCTCTCAATCTTCTTTTGTGATTGTCCCGCTCCTTCCACTCATTCCTTTCTTTCTCTTGTTTTCTGTCCATCTCTTTCTTTCTCTTTATAATTTTCCTTCTTTTTCCTCTTTATATCTTACGTTCTTTCCTTCTTTCTCTTTATATCTTTCGTTCTTTCTTTCTTTCGCCTTCTAATCTATTTCTCTATTCCCCCTGTAACGGAAACCCGTGTTATTAGCCTTCTGATGAACTCCAAACGACCTCTAAAGTAAATAAATACGGAATGGCTTAAAATTTTGGCACAAGGTCAGCAATTTCGAGTTAAGGGTAAGGCAATTACTTCAACTGATATTACTTTATCGATCCCGAAATCATGAAAGGTAAAGTCGACCTCCGCGGAATCGAACTTAGAACGTAAAGATTGACAAAATACCGCTACACATTTTACCCGGCTTGCTAACGATTTTGTCATCGCACCGCCTTAGAAAATAGACACATATTAGCCGGTAATTTCGGGGGAAGAGAAAAGTCGATTACACCAACCCAAATGTTTCACTGTTACTTAACGTATCGACCCCGAAAGAATGAAAGGTAAAGTCAACCTTCGAAATTTGAACTTAGAACGTAATGACGAATAAGACGCTGCTTAAGCATTTTACCCGACGTACTTTGCCAACACACCGCCTTAATAAATAAATACATAAGAATAAGAAATACACACGCACACACACACACACACACACACACACACACACACACACAAGTAACTAGCCACTGTGAAATTGCAAGTATATATATCACAACATATTCCTTATTAGATATGTTCGCAAAGAACATATGATTCGCTTTGAAAATGGCAGAAGAAAATTATAATACCAAAAAGAGTTACAAGTCAGTGTATTCTCCTCATTGTCACTTGGCAAATTTCAGAAACTCTACTATTCGCGGAATTTATAATGACTATAGGTAGCCAGAAACAGCGGGCGGTACCTCCAAATTCTATTGATAATGGTGATGCAGGTAACTTTTTGATGAGATCTTATCGCAAAGAGAAGTGTACTCATTGGCTTCGGAATTCTCAGCATTCCTGGGATATTCTGAGATTCAGAGATTGAATTTAATGATTAGACATGGTTGAAAGACAATATGTGTCTTTGAATTGGTTATACGTAACTGAGACTAATAAGAAAATGGAAGAGGGAAAGGTAGACTGTTTTTAAAGAGAAAAATACCAGAGGTATATCCATGAACTCACAAATACACACACACGGGCGCGCGCATAAATGAATATGCATGTGTTAACGTGTGCGTATGTATGTATATATATATATATATATAATTTGTGTGTATATATATATATATATATGCATGTAGGGGAGGCACAATGGCCCAGTAGTTAGGGCAGCGGACTCGCGGTCGTAGGATCGTGGTTTCGATTCCCAGAGCGGATATTGTTAGTGTTTATTGAGCGAAACACCAAAAGCTCCACGATGCACCGGCAGGGCGTGGTGGTGGTGAAACCTGCTGTAATTTTTCACCACAACTTTCTCTCACTCTTTCTTCCTGTTTCTGTTGTACCTGTATTTCAAAGGGGCCAGCCGTGTCGCACTCTGTATCACGCTGAATCTCCCCGGAACACGTGTCTGTGGAGTGCTCAGCCACTTGCACGTTAATAAATGAGCTGCGACGTCACTGGTGCCATGCTGTATCGGCCTTTGCCTTTCCTTTGGGTAACATCGGCGGCGTTGAGAGGGGAGGCTGGTATGTGTGGGCGACTGCTGGTCTTCCATAAACAACCTTGCCCAGACTTGTGCCTTGGAGGGTAACTTTCTAGGTGCAATCCCATGGTCATTCATGACCGGAGGGGATCACAACTATATGAATGTAAGTATATTATATATATATATATATATATATATATATATACATTTATACATGTATGTATATATATGTATGCATATTAATATATAGATACATAACAATATATAAATACGTATGCAGACATGCGCGCACAGATCTGCTTGTGCGTATACTTACTACAGGGACCTTGCAGTGCGAGATACATCAATGAGCGCAAACGTCAACTATTTCGGCAACTTCCGTCAGAATAATGTATGTATGTATGTATGTATGTATGTATGTATGTATGCATGTATGTATGTATGTATGTATGTATGTATGTGTGTGTGTGTGTGTGTGTGTGTGTGTATATGTATGTATGTATGTATGTATGTATGTATGTATGTCATTATTCAGCTTCATTTCAACATTTATTGCCAATAGCGAAATAATCGTTTTCCAGCCTAGATCCAAAGAGCCATCATTCGGATTTCACCTTCATCAGGGTATTTTTGTATGTATGTAAATATATATGCATGTATGTATGTAGGTATGTATATGTGCAGATTTGTGTTTTGCGTTATGTATATATCCTCATACATATACATGCATGAGCAGACATGCAATTTCTGGAAAGCCTTACAAGTTCCAGTGATGACTTGACTCTGTAGTTTTCGAATCAGCTTTCTCCTTTTTAGTTTTGAGAAACCTTATTTATCATGATTGGTATTTAGGCAGTGAATCACATATCCCAGTGCCCCAATAATTATAGTCATAAACTCGAACTTGTAATCTGAATAGAGTAACTGTAGATATTTCAATAGTTCAGCGAAGATATTTTCTGCATTTGCTCATTTTTAGCTTCGAGTTAACGTCCGCGGCGCAGCTGATTTCCACAACTGTACAGAGTTTCTCTTCTCTAACCCAAATCATTATATCAGTCTGGATCGATGTTATATTTCTGCTCCTTGTGTTCGTCTTAGGTTGAAGCAGTCTACGTCGCTGTTGATGTGTAAATTATGTGCCTGTTACGATCTTCCGGGATTTCACATCAATGGCTCTGATCTCATCAAGCGTCCGATGAAGCAGCCCAAATGTTGGTACGTGAACTGGCACTGCAAACATATTCTGGGACACTGTTTTCCTGAATTTAGTGAGTTCCGAGGTCCATATTATATATGTATGTGCGTATGTATATGCGCATATATGTGTGCATGTACGAACTAATGTATGTGTGCGTGTGCTTATATATTTATATTCTTGCATATATCACAATCGATCTGCAACCACGTGACTGCGTCAGGAACATTTCAATGAATTGTTCGTACTTCGCCTGTCTCTCTTCCCATTCTCCAACAGTGCTACACACAAAGACCTTATCAGAAATGTCATAAACAAGTCTTCCTATGTATGCGATGAGTATATATATATACACACACACACACATATATATATATACACACATACTTACATACATATATATATATATATATATATATATATATATATATATAATAATATATATATATATATATATATATATATGACGTAGCAACGTGATAGCTGAAATTCTTGATTTCTATTATCATGAAGTTTACCCGTGAAAACAATTGACAAATTGATAATTGATAAACACTTCTCCCACACTTGTATACATCATACGATATACATACATACACCCGCGTGTACACACACGTATATATACGCGCACACACTCATGCACCCACACTCCCAGTCATATGATTCTAAATCGCATGTTATTTACATCTGTATTTGCCTATTTGTCTCTCTATGCATTCACACAAAATGTTACGAAACCATACAATGCATACATTTATTTAAGCATAAGTGTAAATGTATATATGTAGATGTGTATGATTGTGTGTTTCTGCGGGTGTCGTTGTGTGTGTGTGTGTGTGTGTGTGTGTGCATGTCGTTGGGTGGTGGGGAGGGTAAATGTGTGTGGTGGGATTATGTTTTTGTATGTGAGTATATGAGAATGTTCGGCATTTATTGTTGTAAGTACGAATATTACGTTAGGCAATATATACACGAAGCCTATAAAGCTGGATAAAAAGTGAATATGTATATCCGTTTGTTTCTCCCCCTAACACACAGGCACGCACACACACACACACACACACCACACGCACACAAACACAGATACATATCCTTAGATAGATAGGTAGACAGATAGATTGATAGATATATAGATAGAGAGATAAATAGATAGATAGATAGATAGATAGATAGATATAGATAGATAGATAGATAGATAGATAGATAGATAGATAGATAGATAGATCAGACAGAAGCTAGATAAGATAGATAGATAGATAGATAGATAAATAGATAGATAGATAAATAGATAGATAGATAGATAGAAGATCGATAGATGATAGATAGATAGAAATAGAGAGATAAATAGAGATAGATAGATAGATAAATAGAGATATAGATAGATAAATAGATAGATAAATAGATAGATAAATAGATTGATAGATGCATAAATATATATATATATATATAGAGAGAGATAGATAGATAGATAGATAGATAGATAGATAGATAGATAGATAGATAGATTAGATAGATAGATAGATACATACATAAATATATAGATAAATAGATAAATAGATAGATAGATGCATACGCACATGCACCCATATATATGTAGCTGTGTGCACGTATGTACATATATAACCACACACACACACACTCAGACACACACACACACACATTAAGCTTTAATAAACTTACGCGTTTATGAAATTTCATGTTTGTTTTTTCATTTGGTGACGTACATTGTGATACTGACAGTACGGATGTATACATATATAGGAACGCACATGTATCATGCATATACACACTCACACGTATGAACATATATATGCGTGTGTATTTATAAACAATCATATGTTCACACGTACACACACACATGTATATATACACACACAATAATACATACATAGATTTTTACTTGATGCCACTTCTTTGCATCGGATTCATGAATGACAATAAAATATACGTAATATATACGGGTATATGTTTTTTGTTCTTATTTTCTGAGATCTATATAATTGAATCTAAAGATATTTTTTAAAGGTGTTTCTCTATATATATTTCATATGTGTATTCGTTTATATTTGATTGTACGTGTGCTGGCGAGTGTTTATGTTCGTGCTTATGTGTTTGTTGTGAGCTCTACAAAAAAATAATAATAATTTTTGAGTGTATACAATATTCTACGAACTTTCATAAATTCCTTTTCACAAAGGAAAGTTTCAGAGAAAAAATATTTATCTATTCCAATATTTCTGCTTATGGCATACCCTAAGTCTTAAACTAGAATATTTGAAAGGAGTTTTAAACAGGTAAACAACAGTAAAAAAAAAACAGAAACTCTGACGAAACATGCGTTCGATACGCGGCATGTTAACCTTTTTTACTGGTTTCGATATTGTAAAATCCAGTAATAGATTGTTGACAGCCACGAAAATAACTTTTTATGTGATTCTTAATCAGGCGTTGATGGTGTCTAAGATGTTCTCGGCAAGGTGTTTGTCAGATTTAACTTATCTAATTTCATATTGCCCGGTGAATACATACATTGGTAAATGTTAAAATTTGGGAGTTCTTTTCTAGAATATGTAAATAGGATTCTACGTTTCTAAAATTATTTTCGTAATAGCGTGGTAGCAGTTTCCATCCCACCGTGCAGAATTTTGGGTCAGTTAACCAAAGCTGTCAGAGAATAATTTGGTCCACGGAACCTGTGTTATATACAGTTGTTAGCCTGTGCAAAGGATTTTGGTATTGTTGTTCTTCTTCTTCTTGGCAAGGTCGTTAGCACGTCGGGCAAAATGCTAAGCGGCATTCCGTACGTCTTCTCATTCTAGATTCAAATTCCGCTGAGGTTCACTTTACCTTTCATCCCTTCGGGTTTGATAAATTAAGTACTAGTGATTCACTGGGGTCAATGTAAACAACTTGTCCCCTCCCCCATGTTTTAGGCCTTGTAGAAAGGATTCTTCTTCTTCTTCTTCTTCTTCTTCTCTTCTTCTCTTATTATTATTATTATTATTATTATTATTATTATTATTATTATTATTATTATTCAGGCGTCGAGCTGGCAAAATCGTTAGCAGGCTGGGCAAAATGCTTAGCGGCGTTTCGTCGGTCCTTATGGTCTGAGTTCAAATTCGGCTACGGTTGATCTCGATTTTCGTCCTTTCGGGGTAGACAGAATAACTCCCAGTTGTGCACTCGAGTAATACAGCCATAACGTGCTACAAAGTACATTAAATGTTTTTTATAGGTCTATTCTGTGTTTTACTATTGTTAGCAGTGCTATTACATCACTTAAGTTTATTTCTAAACAACGAGATAAAATAGGTAATGACAAAATCAATGGTGCTTACAATTTCTATAGAAAATCTGAAACGATAAAGTTAATAAGTGATATACTCTTTTATTCTTTGTATGCATAATACTTATTACCGAGACGTAGACAAACCAACAGCGGTTGACAAGCGATGATGGGGGTGGGGACAAACACAGAGACACAAACATATCTTTATATATAAAAGAGAAGTTCTGTGTCTGTCTCCTACGATTTAGATTCCTAACTACTCCCACATTTTGCGGTGCAGTTTAACCAAAACCGAGTATCTTATAGTCGTGATTCATATCGAGCCCTTCTGGGTATTAACGCGCGTCTACGATGAGTCTACGATTCTATAAAAAAATTACCATTAATTTTTCCATTTTAATGCATATTTTTCGCTATTATATAAGGGAAGTAACTCTCTAAAAATGTCTACGATGAGGCAACGATTTAAAAAAAAATTTACCATCATATTTTTTCCATTTTTAATGCATTTTTTTGCTATTTTTTGGCTATAACTCTCTAAAAATGCTTATATTGTTATTTCCCTTACAAACCCGAGCAACGCCGGGCGATACTGCTAGTATATATATATATACGCACACATCAATATTTGGAACGCAATATAGCAGAAAGTTTGGGTATTACCCGTGGTTTTCTACTGACAGGTTTCACGGCCATACTTCGTTCGAAATATTACGTTCTTGAATGTAAAATGCGAAACGCCTTCGAAACTTCCAAAGCTTGTTTACAAAATGTTGTTGCCTATATATATATAATATTATATATATATAATCCTCTCGCTCTTTTTTTCTTAAACATATTTTCTAATTCACACTTAACTGCCTTTTCTTCAGATATTTATACATAAGCACTTCACTTATATTACATTTTCACACTATTTACTGACTTTGTACTTCCCCCCTTCCCGACCTTATACCAGTTTTTATGTTATTATTTTTTCACACCAACTCTTTTTTTTTCTCACGCCTTTCTCTCTCTCACCTGTATCTCATTCACACCCATTCACCTTCATTTCCCACAAATCTTACCCCACTCTTGCACACCTTCAGACTTCGCTAGTAACTACACGCACCTCCCCCTATGCCCATCTCTTCGTTCCGATACATTCCTACACAAGAAGACAACTTCCTAATTCCTCCACATAGTACCGTGTACCCACTCAGACCCTACACACTTCTTCTTCTCCTTTTTCTCCTTCTTCTTCTTCTTCTTCTTCTTCTCCTCCTTCCTCTTCTTCTTCTTCTTCCTCTACTTCTGCTTCTTCTTCTTCTTCTTTTTCCTCCTCTTCTTCTTCTTTTTCCTCCTCCTCCTCTTCTTCTCCTCCTCCACCTCCTCTTCCTTTCCCCGATCACCCTTCTTTCCACCGAAACGTTAAAGCCTGTCTTTCCTTTCAAGCCATATACTAATAACATCTTTCTTAAAACTTGTGCATCTTCTGTGTTTTTCTTCATTTTACTCATTCTTCTTATTCGCAAAAAAACATACATTCGCAAACACAGATAGACAGACGGACGGACAGACAGATAAACAGATATTCATAATAGATAGATAGGGTTATAATTCAACAAGCGAAGTAAGGTAGCTAGTTAGAAAATCAGTATAAATATTATTTTAATACTTGTTCTGAAGAATTATAACAGAAAACAAAAAAATGATTTGCTATTATTTATTCTACATTACATATATTACATTAAACAGGTGTTACGTAGGTATACTCATAGAAAAAACTTCAAGTTTTTATTCTGTTTTAATACATTTTCATATATGTAAATATATATATATATATATATATATATATATATACTAACATTATAAGTTCAGCAAAACAATTTAGATTCAAATGAATATGGTACTTAATTTAGATGCACCAGAATTTTTTATGGTATTAACCATAAAGTTATGTGGGGTGATTGTAACCAAAAAATTGGTTATATACTAACATTATATATATACTAACATTATGACCCGGCGTTGCCGGGTCTAGTGCTAGTGAAACATATTTGGTCTTTCATGAAAATCCCGTTCTCTTGTCATTCACTTGGTCTAACTCGTTAATTATTCCCTGCATTTCTCAAATCATAAAAGCGTGCATGTTTGAAAGCCAAAATACATGATAACGCATCTTCGCAAAACACAAAAATGCGCAGAGTCATACAGACTGTCTGCAAATGCGCATGCGCATTCTACTGTCAAGGGTAAAATTATCTCCGTCCAATCGAAAAACAGCCGGCAGTCTATTGGCGTATCTAGCTGTACGCACACACCTCGTGCAAATTTGTATGATTTGGCGATTTTGAATGGATATACCCATAACATATGGGCATAACGGGTCGGTTTATCAATTTTTTAATGGCTTTCTGGGGTGATTGGGGAAAGGAAAAGACCTTCACGATCACCCTCAGACAGTTTTGATAGCCCATAGAAAATGCGAGCCTTTTACGTGAAAAACTGTGGATTTGTATAAAGAACATACAGACACACAGATACACAGATTTTTGCCGTTTATAGATATAGAGATATATACGTATATAGATGCATACACATTACAGATATGAGAATGTTGTAACTCTGAACCTCTTTCCCACTTTGGTCCGTATTGTCATAGGATTCTGTCGTTTCAAATAACTCAGAACTTTTGTGAGTTATCGTTCAGAAGACTGTCAGTGAGTTGGTCTTTGCTGCAGTTACGCTCTATGTCCGACGCATGATAAACTAATCTTTCCCTTTTTGCAGATTTTCATTCTCTCTGTGGATGTCGTTATTTTACAACCTGTGTGATTACCTTCTGTTTTATCCCAGTTGAAGTTTATGGCAGTTTGTTGATGAGAACAGAGATCCATTTAAGTGTGATATTTCCATGCAGGATTTTATTGCTTCTTCACCACTGTTGTTCTTTCAGTCTTTTAGCCAGTTTCCTTCCTGCTAATGTTCTAAGTAGCTTGAGCAATGTTTTGCCTTCTTTACTGTCTATATCACACCTGAAGGGCGTTGTCAAGAATCTATAACTATGGGTCCCCGGGTTCGTGCTACAATATCTTGAGCAGAACTTTTTATGCCTTGAGCCAAGCCGATCCATACCGTGTAAGTAAAAGTGTGTAAACAGGCAGAGCATAGAAGTCCGTTGAATGGCTTCTATCAGTAATTCAAAACACAATTTTGCCACACCCTGTATCATATTGTTGTTGCCTGAGAATTACATTTAAGTATTCACGTGTCTGTGCAATACTCAACCACCTACACGTTGAATCAGAAGTAAATAATTCACTTGATCAAACAACTGAATTCTCAACGAGAGAGATCTACCACCATGTCATGCTTGCTGATAATGTTGTGGTATGTAACTTCAAGTATATCTGAGCGCTGTGTGTGTTGTGTGCTTATGTTGCTGTGTGTGACAATTTGATTTCTTGTTCTCTGGTATTTCTAGTAACAAGAGAAACAATGGATTTGATAAGTGTTTTGTTGTCTGTTATTTTTTAACCAGATGTCTATAAGAATTATGCTGAGTTGGAAGTAGTGGTACAGCGGTATTTGAAAGATAGTGGGAAGACTTGAATTAAAATTTACACGTCCATGTGTCTTAGAGTATATTTATTATACAAATATATCTTTTTTCTCAACGAGGTGTAGGGTACGTTTCGATGTCATATCGGAATGTTGTATGACATATAGACTAAAATAAACATACTGTTGAGGGATTTGGTCCTTGTGTGATAGCATTCAGCTAATTTCATATTATGTAAATAAACCTTTTGTGTCTACAAAGCGTTGGTTAATCATACAGGATAGATCATACAGAAAGGTGGTGGAGGGATAAATAAATAAAAACATCGGTGAGAGAATGGATACTTGTGTCATAGTATTGAAGAAATTTCAAATTATGTAAGGGTTAGATTTGTACCCTGCATAAGCTTGGTAAACAATTAGGGAGCTAGGCAAGTTATGTGCTGTTTCTTTAGGATGTGGTTTATATTTTGAATATAAGTGATCGGAGGCGTCAAAGGATCTGTAAACTTGCTAACGTCCATAAATATTATAGTCCTCTGTGTGTGTTTTAGTTATTTGTAAATTTCAAGCATTGTCGCTATCAGGGTTCACAACTGTCCTGGTGGTTTAGCTTAGGTCTGAATCTGCCGTGTAATTTAGAGAGAGGAAATATGTGAATTAGTGATGTCACGTATTAGTTTATCTAAAGCTTGAAGGTGGTCGTAAATGGCTGATGGTTAAATGCAATGACTCTAATTCATTTGGGATTTAGTTATTCTCTGAAACTGATGATGCCCATGTTCCAAGAAGCCATGTTCTTTTCATGCATCTCGATACTAGCCTCAAAAGGAGTAAATATTAAATATAAAGCATTCGTTTATTTCTGCCCGTGTTCATGTACGTTCTTCTCTGTGTTATTTGTGTCCCGTGTTTAAATCTTTAGGTCTGTATGCATGCGTATGTCTATGTGTCTGTAAGGGCGTGCGAGTAGGTGTGGTGTGTGTGTGTGTGTGTGTGTGCATGCCTGAATGTGTGTAGGTGTGTGCGTGTGTATGTATCTGTGCGTGGACAAGTGATCTTATCAACGTCGTTTAATACCGTCTGTATCCATTAACCACGACGATCTCATCGGTCGCGGGGTTCTGCAAAAGCAAGGAGCGCAACCTCTATCATCAGATCAAAAGAATAAAACTGATTCTCTCAAAGAAATGTTATAATATATAATTTCATTCCGGGAATCTGTAATTATGTATTTGTCTCAGTATTCCCTCACATTTTTAATCTCTCACGTTTGTAATATCATTTACACAGTTGAGAGAAAGGCATGAATGTCACAGTTCAGTTACACTAAAGTTATCAGCTTTCATACACAAAACATTATTTTGGTGACAAAGATATATTTACAAAAATGATTGTATATACATGTGTGCATCTAAACATTCCACTCTTCTCTTCTTTTCCTCTTCATACAGGCGAAACGTTCTCTCCGTGTATCTCTGCCTCTCTTTTTTCACAGTTTATTTGTGTGTGTGTGTGCTTGCGTGACGGTGCCATGACGCGTATGCCTCAATAATTATGTATATATACATATACAATCATATATATATATATATATATATAATATAATATAATATAATATAATATAATATAATAATATGTGCATATTTACAAGCGTAAACATATAGCGAGATGCAAACTGATACGATATAGACGTATAGATATATGTGTGGGTGTGTATGCGTGTGTGAGTTTATCTATATACCTACTAGATAGATATACACACATATGCATGTATATATGTGCGTATGTAGATATACACATAAGTTATAGGCGCGGGAGAGGCTGTGCGGTGAGTAACTTGGTTACCAACCACATGGTTCTGTGTTCAGTCCTACTGTGTGGCACCTTGGGCAAGTACATTCTACTATAGCCTCGGGCCGACCAAAGCCTTGTGTGTGGATTTGGTAGACGGAACCTGAAAGAGGCCCGTCGAATACACAGACATATATATATATGTGTGTGTGTGTGTGTGTGTGTGTGTGTGTGGTGTATATGTTTGTGTGTCTGGGTTTGTCCACCCAATATCGCTTGACAACCGATGCTGGTGTGTTTACGTCCCCGTAACGTAGCGGTTCGGCAAAACAGACCGATGGAATAAGTACTAGGCTTACAAAGAATAAGTGCTGGGGTCGATTTGCTCGACAAAAGGCGGTGCTCCAGCATGGTCACAGTCAAATGACTGAAACAAGTAAAAGAGTAAAGAGTATAAAGAATTGCTTATATCTATTTCTTTGCTAACAAAATACATTCGTTGATGTGTGTGTGTGTGTGTGTGTGGTGTGTGTGTGTGTGTGTGTGTTCATGTGCATATATGACTGTGACACTGTCTATGTGTGTACACGTGTGTCAGGACAAGCATGTATTTGTACAAAAGCATATATGTGAAAACGCCTGAATATCTCTCTCTCTCTCGTCTCTCTCTCTCTCTCTCTATATATATATTATATATATAATATATATATAATATATATATAGATATATCATATACATATACATATATACATATATATTATAATATATTATATATATATTTACGCCTATGTATGAATATACGTGTATTTCAGTTAATGTGACGATAAATTACAAATACATGTGTGTCAATTTCTATGATGCTGCGTAAACTTTGAAACACAG
>NW_021832133.1:0-62797 GCF_006345805.1 Octopus sinensis
CAGAGAATGATTTACCACAGATATCACAGTGATATGGTTTCTCCCCTGTATGAATACGTTTGTGTACAGTCAAGGTACTGCTAAAAGAGAATGATTTACCACAGATATCACAGTGGTGTGGTTTCTCACCTGTATGAATACGTTTGTGGTTAGTAAAGCTACTGCGAAGAGAGAATGATTTACCACAGATATCACAGCGATATGGTTCTTGACTTGTATGAATATCTTGTTGTTTACTGGATTTACGTTTTTCTAAAAAAGACATTTTGTATGTGTCACAGTCATATGATGATTTTCAAAATTCTTCAGACACCTTTTCCAGAACAAATAAAATCAATCCTTCAAGTTGTACAGATCAACAATATTTTCAATAATATTTCTCACCAAAAATATATGGATATTTTGCTTCTTTATGCTTTTATAGTTTATTCCAAACAAATATCACTTCTCTTATATTTCTGCTAAATGTGATCAATGCCAATATTTAAAAATGTTGCAAATACTCTTTGGAAATCTATCAAAGTATATTTAAAAGAGAAAATTATCTCTTGCACATTTCAGACACAGAAGTAAAGAAATGCTTTCTCTCTCAGAGGAAATATTTTACTGTAATTCAGCAATGTTTTATAGAAGCAGGATTATACATTTGTAGAATATCTTTGCAGAGTCTTTCAAACATGATACATATTGATGATTCTTTAAAAGTAAAAAATACTTTTTAGCCAATTTCATGTGATTTTCTGAAAGAATAGAAAAAATAATATAAGACATCAAGTATGTTTAAAAGGCAGATATTCAAAAGTGCAAATTTACGACATTTCTGTTTTCATAAATAGTAGAAGCAATCCTATATCTGAACTATTATATTCATCCCATCTCTCTGTTTTCAAGAAGCTTATATCAGGTGTGTAGACATATGTAGTATAATAACATCTCCTGGACATTAAGTCACGGAGTGGTTGGCGTTAGGAAGGGCATCCAGCTGTAGAAACATTGCCAGATTAGACTGGAGCCTGGTGCAGCCTTCTGGCTTCCCAGAACCCCGGTCGAACCGTCCAACCCATGCTAGCATGGAGAACGGACGTTAAACGACGACGATGATGATGATGATGATAGACACACACCAATATACATGTCAATAACACTAGATATCTGATGCTTTCATCTCAGTCATGTGTCGTAAAAGAGATATCACACCTCATCTGCCTCTTTCCGTACATTTATAAATACACACATACAGGCAGCTTAATGTCAATATTCTGTTGAATATGAAACATGAATAAAAGTTAGCAAATAATCAGTATGGATGACTAACAGCATCAAAATCTTTTGTGGGGAATTTTTCATGAAGGAAAAATATTGGTTGAGGTGGAGAAGGAAATTGGTGACAATCCTTCTCAATGGGGGCAAATGATGTAGTTTTAACATTAAATTATTCTCGTTTTCTTCTTTATTTTTAAATTCTTACACGTTACAATTAATGTTTCTCTTCCTTCTTACTTCGCACTGAAATATTGTTTATCGTGGTGAGTGAAAAATATAGCGACGCGTAATCACGGAGGTGTGAGTTCGAGTCTCATAGCCGGCCGCCAACACTTTTCTGCAAAATAGGGGTAGCTTATCCTGTTCAGGCTATATTATTAGCAATATCCTGCCTTTGAGAATTTAAATTCTAAAGCAAAATTCGTTTGTTTGTTTACGTTCATCGTAATTTGAATTTAAATGTATATTTATTAAGAAGAGAGAAAAGGATAACTTAGGTAATTAATTGAAAATAGCATAAAAAACACAGAGTGCAATTCATATATAATGCCTTAAATCCCAACAACGGACCATGGAATGTGTTTATGTGAAAAAAGATATCGAAAAACATTAGCACGTAAGAGTGAGAAAGAAACTCGGAAGGTATCAGGTGGTCGTGGGGTGCGCGATAAATAACAGCTAAACTGCTCTTCAATCGGTTTTTTCCCTTCTTTGTTGCTTTCATAACCGTTTGAATCCTTGCATGTACAGCAGAAATACGCAGAAATTTTCTGAAAATTCCCCCAAAATAAAAATATGTGATAAGCGGTTACATTGGGTGCTTAAAGAAAGACTCCTTTGAAAAATAGATATTAATTGTAAGTTGTAATGATGGAGAAGAACCTTCGGAAATAAAGACTTCCTAGGTTTTAAATAAAATCAGTTCCATTTCTTCTGTATACAATATTTACTTTTCGTTTCAGTATTTCAAGTGCACACTCGTATTTTTATACATTCCGCATGTCTTAGAAATTACATCGTAATTTTCCCGCGGAATTTACATGTGAGGAAGAAAGAGAAAAGTTATCTACACAAGGTATCCATCGGACGTTAACAAATAATATAGGAAATAAGGAAAGATGCAATGAAATATCTGAATGTAAAGGAGAACACAACGGAAGTATTGAAAGAACAGCCTCACCGAAGTTGAAAAAGTGGGTTTCCATCGCCAAAAAATTAGGGAAAGGTACATTTGCTTCAGAAATTAATTAGCACTTCTCAAATTTCTACATTTTCTTAATTTAATTAACTTATTATCAGAAACGAACTCGTTTTTAATCAAAAATTTATTAAAACATATCCCAGCACACCACATAATTGTTATTAATCGTGAAATTTAGTCAATATCTTGTTGCTCCTCCTTTGGCAGCAATGACAGCTGCTACGCGGGTCGGCATGCTGTCTATGAGTGCCTGCAGGTACTGTGCAGAGATGGCCCTCCATGCAGCAAGAAGTGTCCCAAACAGCTCGTGTCGGTTCCTGTATTGCTGCACGTTCAAATCCCTACCCAATCGACTCCAGAGGTTCTCAATAGGGTTCAGGTCAGGTGACTGGCCAGGCCAGTCCATGACCGTCACCCCATGGTCCTTGAAGAAACCGGTTGTGAGCTTGGCTGTGTGGGGAGCGCGTTGTCCCGCTGGAGCACGTACTCCTCGCCACCAAAGAGGTATCCCGCAGAGGGTAGGCAGCATTCCGTACTATCTCAACGTACTTTGCTGCGTTGATGTTGCCTTCGACGGCATAGAGCCGCCCAACACCACTGTAGCTGAACGCCCCCCCACACCATGCTTCATGGTGGGAGCAATGCAGTCTTTGTTGAAGCGCTCACCCCTGCGGCGTCGCACATGGACAGGCTTGTCACTGACGAGACTGAATCGCGACTCGTCAGTGAACATCACTGTCCGTCACTGCTTCACTGTCCGTCACTGCTGCACGGTCCATGTCTTGTGGGCACGGGCCCAGAGCAGCCGCCTCTTCCGGTTTGGGGCTGTAAGGAGCGGCTTACGGGCGGCCCTACAGGATTTTAGACCAGCTTCCAGTAATCTGGTCTTGACAGTGGTTGTAGACAACTGCTTCCCTGTCACCTTTTGCATCTCCTCCGCCAGTTGCCGGCTCGTTGCCCTTCGGTTGTTCAGTGACTTTCGGATCAGCATCCGGTCCTCCCGCTGGGTCGTCAGCCTCTTCCGTCCCCTACCCTTTTTGTCAGCTGCTGATCCGGTTTCCTCGTATTTCTTAAATAAGCACTGAATTGTGCGCCTGGCTACACCAAGTTTTCTGGCTATTGCAGCCTCCGACAGCTTCCCACGCCACGAGAGAGCCTCGAACCGTCTCTCCAAGGTCATGCGAGGGCTTGGGCCCATCTAGGAATGAACGATAAAAACCAGTTATTTTCATTAAAACTATTCATTTGAATAATGTTATGCTATAACAAAACTGCTATGAGTTATTATTCATTAAACAAAAAAGAAAGAAAGCAGAATTTCTCACCTTATTTGATGTATAACAGAAAGTTTTGTGAACCGGAAGAAATTGTGGAGAATTTGTGAGGAAAGAAAATCTTGCAAATACACAAATCAATTAACCTACGAGCTGTTCAAAACGTCTTACGCGATGAGAAAACTTAGTACGGTGTGATTTCGGTCCTTGCGAGGCGCTACCTATATCTATTAAACAAAGGAAGATTTGTCTGCATCCGCACTCCAAGTTGTTGTTGCACTGCTATGTCAACATCATTAGGATGCTGACTCTGAAACCGTTCTGCAAACAAAGTTACGTCATCGTTCTGCGCAACAGTGAACTCGCAACAAAGCAATAGTTCGAGATATGGCCACTAGGTGACAGCACATACCTTGAGTGAAGAGCAAATCAAGGGTGCTAATTAATTTCTGACGGTAGTGTAGGTGCGGTCCACGCCCTTTACCTCCGCTATTTCGTCATTGTTTAGTGAGATTCTTTCTTGTAACTTACTCAACACATCGAAACAAACAGACGTACGTAATATGATACATATACAATAGAAATATACTTACATAGTAATATATATTCAGAGAGAGTCAACGATGAAAATATGAGAATATGCTGAATGAGTGAAAAGTTAGAGTGGACAGTGACAGCTTCAAGAGAATTTTTACGACGAATATTCATATTTAACAGGTCAACATAATATAAAAAAATGCTGCATCTGTTTCTTTAGACACTTAATTACCAATCACGTGTCTATTTAATTAGATTTTCTCTTAAATATCAGTTGTAAAGTGGAACTGAGCAAGCAATACACATGCATACGGAGCAACAAAATTAGGAAGAATCAACAAGGGGAACTAAGTCTTGTCTTTATACTCTAGCGGTGTCATATGAAATTGTCACCCATAATTATGACCCTAG
Organism: Octopus sinensis; assembly: GCF_006345805.1. Classification (NCBI taxonomy): domain Eukaryota; kingdom Metazoa; phylum Mollusca; class Cephalopoda; order Octopoda; family Octopodidae; genus Octopus; species Octopus sinensis. Next base: position 4,687 of record NW_021832133.1, read on the forward strand.
TATCGATCTATTGCATTTCAATCTATTTTAGGGTTATGGGTGGGGGAAAGGGCATCTTTTTCTTCGCAAATGTAAATAAACCCAATCTGTTTCTTAAACGAGGGACATATTCATACAGCACAGAATTTTTTTTTTACCTCAATGGACGTCATTGATTGGTTGAAATTTCAGAAATTGAAGAAAAAAAACAACAAATATCTTACAAACCATAGAATTTTCTCAATAAAGCCAAGAGAAAGAGATGTTTTATAAACACATTCTACCAGTATACGAAGTTTAAAATTTTTTAGTTACCTAGAAATTATGGTAAAAAAACTGCCGTTCAAACCGAAAAGATCCTATATGTGTTAAAAAATCTCATCACGCAATCGAACCAATGAGAGAGCCCCTGTCTGGTCGCTCGATATGCTAAAAATAGCAGCCAAAGTATCCCCCTATCTAAATCACATGCCCATTGTACGTAATGTCCTAGATTATCCCTCAAAAGACAGTTTGCTGAAGGCTGGAATGTCTTTGATGATACGTTTGCTGTATCAGGTTTGATTTGAGGCTAAATAACATTATGGTAAATTTCTATATTAACTCCCGCATGATTTTCACTAAGAAAAAAATCAAAATGTTAGATTTTTTGTGTGGAATCAACTACCCTGACCTCATAATATGCTACAAAACAGGGTGAGGTGGAAGCGATTTTTTTTTCACCTTAGAAAAAAACACATCAGGACAATGGAGAAGAGTTTGATATTATTTATTCAGCATTACATGTGTTTCATTTCCTAATAGGAATTACAAACATTTACATGTAGAGAAAAAATGTAAAAGATTTCCTTTAAGAAAATCTTTCACCATACATGTGTGTGTGTATATGTACCCTTGTCCAGATATTATGTGATGTTCGTAAAGGGCCATCATGACCGTCATACTTGTGCAGTTGTTCACTTCCAGTCCTCTGCGTCAAATATATCCTTGCTTGGAAACAGGTGAGGATTGGTCACAAGAAAGGTACCCAGATGTAGAAAATCTCCATCAATGAATTCCATCTGATCCACAGAAGCAAGAATAGGAGAATTTTAAATGATGAGGATCATCATCATCATCGTGGTTCCTCTTCTGTATCAATGCATTTACATTTCAATAATTGATCACTTTCATAGATTGATTTAGAACGAATAGCTTAGGTTACAGTTATATCTTTCATATTAATAGGACTGTGTACAAACAATTCACCATTTTGAAAGAATGATTCAGGTTTAACATCACAGTGATATGTTTTCCTTCCTCTGTCAATGCTCTTTTGATTCAAAAATGGATGATTTCATGTCAAAGATTTACTATAGATGTCATATTCATATAGTTTCTATATTCTGTGGATGTCTTTATGAGATACGTCCTTTGTCCTTCTGAGGAAATGTTATACAACAAATATCACTGTGTTATGGACCCACTTCATAAGGAAAGACTTCTGTTTGAATCAGAAATGATTTTGTGTAAATGATTTGCCACAGATATCACTGTGAATTGATTTTTCTTGAGTGTGAATGCATTTGTGTATAGTTAAGTGACTGTTTCCAGAGAATGTCTTACCACAGATATCACCCTGTATGAATACGTTTGTGTTGAGTTAAGCCACTGTTCTGAGAGAATGATTTACTACAAATATCACAGCGATATGGTCTCTCCCCTGTATGAATAAGCTTGTGTCTAGTTAAGTTACTGCCATCAGAGAATGATGTACCACAGATATATATTTCTCCTCTGTATGAACACATTTGTGAGTAGTTAACCTACCGCTATGAGAGAATGATTTACCACAGATATCACAAGAATACGGACTCTCTCATGTATGAATCCATTTGTGAGTAGTTAGGCTACCGCTATAAGAAAATGATCTTCCACAGATATCACAGGAATATGGTTTCTCTCCTGCATGGATAATTTTGTGTTGAGTTAAGCCACTGTCCTGAGAGAATGACTTACCACAGACATCACAAGAATATGGTTTCTCACCTGTATGAACACGTTTGTGTGATGTTAAACTACAGCTCTGAGAGAAGGATTTACCACAGATATCACAGGTATATGGTTTCTCACCTGTATGAACACGTTTGTGATTCGTTAAGCTTCCGCTTCGAGAGAATGATTTATCACAGATATCACAGTGATATGGTTTGTCCCCTGTATGAACCCGTACGTGAGTAGTTAAGTTACCTTCTTGAGTGAATGATTTACCACAGATATCACATTCATATGGTTTGTCCCCTCTATGAACCAGTCTGTGAGTAGTTAAGTTACCTTCTTGATAGAATGATTTACCACAGATATCACATTGATATGTTTTGTCCACTGTATGAATACGTATGTGAATAGCTAAGCTATGATTACGAGAGAATGATTTACCACAGATATCACAGTGATATGGTTTCTTCCTTGTATGAATAAGTTTGTGCTGAGTTAAGTTACTGCCATTAGAGAATGATTTACCACAGATATCACAGTGATATGGTGCTTCCCCTTTATGAATTTGTTTGTGTTGATTGAATTTACTTTCTTCTAAGAATGACTCTTTGCAGATGTCACAGTCATATGATGATTTTCCTAATTCTTCCGACATCTCTTCAAGAAAAATAAAACTGAACCTTCAAGTTGTACAGATCAACAACTTTTCAAAAATATTTCTCCTCTCACCAAAATATATGGATATTTTTCTTCTTTTTTCTTTTATAGTTTATTCCAAACAAATATCACTTCTCTTATATTTCTTCTAAATGTGATCAATGCCAATATTTAAAAATGCCGCAAATACTCTTTGTAAATCTATCAAAGTATATTTAAAAGAGAAAATTATCTCTTGCACATTTCAGACACAGAAGTAAAGAAATGCTTTCTCTCCCAGAGGAAATATTTTACTGTAATTCAGCAATGTTTTATAGAAGCAGGATTATACGTTTGTCAAATATCTTTGCAGAGTCTTTCAAACATGATACACATTGATGATTCTTTAAAAGTAAAAAAATACTTTTTAGCCAATTTCATATGATTTTCTGAAAGAATAGAAAAAATAATATAAGACATCAAGTATGTTTAAAAGGCAGATATTCAAAAGTGCAAATTTACGACATTTCTCTTTTCATAAATTGTAGAAGTAATTCTTTATCTGAAGTATTAAATTTATCCAATTTCTGCATTACCAAAATGTTTATATCATCGAGTAGACACATCTATTATAATACCAACTCCTGGAATATAAAGTCTGTCATAGACTCACTTCCACACACACCAATATACATATAAATGACACTAGATTTCTGATGTTTTCATTGCAGTTTTGTATCTTTGTTTGCTAAAACAGACATCGCTCTTTCTCTACCTTCATCATCATCGTTTAACATCTGCTTTCCACGCTGGCATGGGTTGTGAGGTTTGACTGAGGACTGGCAAGCCATGAGGCTGAACAAGGTTTCAATCTTATTAGGCAAGATTTCTGCGTCTGCACATCAGAGTGACAAAGAAACTAGGGAGGTATCAGGTGGTCGTGAAATGCGCGAAAAATAACAGCTAAATAGCTTTTAAAGCACACAGTTTTTGCTTGTTTGTTGAATTCTCGTGTGTAGAATATATATTTGCAAAAATTTTCTGAAAATTCCGGAAAAAACAAAAGAATCCCCAGATATTAATTGTAAGTTGTAATGATGCAGAAGAACCACCAGAAATAAAGACTTCCTATCTCTCAAATAAAAGCCATTTCCTCTCGATACGATATTTGCTTTTCGTTTCAGTATTTCAAGTGCACACTCGTATTTTTATACATTACGCACGTCTTACAATTTCGTAATTTTACCGTATTTAACGAAATTGTGAAATTTATATGTCAGAAATAAAGAGAAATCTTATCTGGATTGATCAGACGTTTTTACAAATAATTTAGAAAATAACCAAAAGTGCAATGAAATGTCTAAAAGAAAACGACAACACAATGAAAGTATTAAAAGAACAGCCTTACTTTCATAAAATTTCGTCTTTGCTTAGTGAGATTCTTTCTTTTGACTTATTCAACACATGGAAACAAACAGATGTACGTAATATGATACTTAATACAATAGAAATGTCTTTATAATACTTACATAGTAATTGATAAAAAGAGAGAGTCAACTAGTCAGAGCTTTAATTGAATTTCTTCCTTTTTCCAAAGAACGTTAATTAATATTCTGCAGGTCGACAGAATGCTGCATTTGTTTCTCTGGACACTTAATTACCAATCATGTATATATTTAATTGGGTTTTCTCTTAAATATCAGTTATAAAGTGGAACTGATCAAACAATCAAGGTGCGTGAGAAACAGGAGCAAGAAATACAATTAATGAGGAAGGATTAATTATCAACAAGGGGAACTAACTCCAGTCATAAACGACAAAACTCACCATTACTCACTCACTCTATCCACCACTCTCTCTCAACCTCCCTCTCCTCCTCTATCTCATTCTTCAGCTCCCTCTCCACCTCTCTCTCTCCAGCTCCCTATCCTTTTCACTCTCTAGCACCCACTCCACCTCTAAACGACAAAACACACCATTACTCACTCACTCTATCCACCTCCCTCTCTACCTCCCACTCCACCTCTCTCTCTCTCTCTAGCTCCCACTCCTCTTTCTCCAGCTTCCACTCCACGTCTATCTCTCTCTCTCTAGCTCTTACTCCCTCTCTCTCTCTATCTAGCTCCCACTCCATCTCTCTCTAGCTCCCTATCCTTTTCTTTCTCTAGCTTTTTTTCCTCTCTCTCTCTCTACCTCCTTCTCCTCCTCTCTCTCTCTCCACCTTTATCCCCTTCTCTCTCTCTAGCTCCCTATCCTTTTCTCTCTGTAGCTCCCACTCCCCCTCCTTCTCTCTTTCCAGCTCCCACCCCACCTCTCTCTTTAGCTCCCTATCCTTTTCTCTCTGTACCTCCCACTCCTTCTCTCTCTCTAGCTCCCACTCCATCTCTCTCTCTAGCTTTCTATCCTTCTCTCTCTCTAGCTCCCACCCCTTCTCTCTCTCTAGTTCCCATTCCCCCTCTCCCTCTCTCTAGTTCCCACTCCACCTCTCTTTCTAGCTCTCTATCCTTCTCTCTCTCTAGCTCCCACTCCTCCTCTCCCTCAGCAGACGACATCGAAGCTTCCTTCTGAACGGCTGAAAATTTCTTTCGCTCCAAATAAATAAAAATGATTTCTTTTGCAGCTTAGACATCCAGAAATCAATGTATTCCAGTCATTTCTGCAGGAATGTAAAACATTGTTTTCATAAACTTTAAAACTTCTTTCACAATAATAATAATAATAGGCGCAGGAGTGGCTGTGTCGTAAGTAGCTTGCTTACCAACTACATGGTTCCGGGTTCAGTCCCACTGCGTGGTACCTTGGGCAAGTGTCTTCTACTATAGCCCCGGGCCGACCAAAGCCTTGTGAGTGGATTTGGTAGACGGAAACTGAAAGAAGCCTGTCGTATATATGTATATGTATATATATATGCATTTGTGTGTCTGTGTTTGTCCCTCCGACATTGCTTGACAACCGATGCTGGTGTGTTTACGTCTTCGTAACTTAGCGGTTCGGCAAAAGAGACCGATAGAATAAGTACTGGGCTTACAAAAGAATAAGTCCCGGGGTCGATTTGCTTGACTAAAGGCGGTGCTCCAGCATGGCCGCAGTCAAATGACTGAAACAAGTAAAAGAGTAAAGGTTTATTTTTTTCTCCAGACATCGTTACCACCAACTTTTATCAATTGACATCTTGCAAGAATTTTTCTCCACAAATTTCTTAATAATTGTTATGTATGCCATTTGAAAGGTGTCTGTATAAACTTTTATCGAAAAAAAACTTCATTTTCCCAAAAGTTACGAGAGAAAAGCTCGGATCTTGTGAATTTTCCGAGGTCGTCTGGTTGCCTCTTGCAAGAAATTTTCTCCACAAATTTCTTAATAATTGTTATGTATGCCATTTGAAAGGTGTCTGTATAAACTTTTATCGAAAAAAAACTTCATTTTCCCAAAAGTTACGAGAGAAAAGCTCGGATCTTGTGAATTTTCCGAGGTCGTCTGTCCGCCCTCTTGCAAGAAATTTTCTCCACAAATTTCTTAATAATTGTTATGTATGCCATTTGAAAGGTGTCTGTATAAACTTTTATCGAAAAAAAACTTCATTTTCCCAAAAGTTACGAGAGAAAAGCTCGGATCTTGTGAATTTTCCGAGGTCGTCTGGTTGCCTCTTGCAAGAAATTTTCTCCACAAATTTCTTAATAATTGTTATGTATGCCATTTGAAAGGTGTCTGTATAAACTTTTATCGAAAAAAAACTTCATTTTCCCAAAAGTTACGAGAGAAAAGCTCGGATCTTGTGAATTTTCCGAGGTCGTCTGTCCGCCCTCTTGCAAGAAATTTTCTCCACAAATTTCTTAATAATTGTTATGTATGCCATTTGAAAGGTGTCTGTATAAACTTTTATCGAAAAAAAACTTCATTTTCCCAAAAGTTACGAGAGAAAAGCTCGGATCTTGTGAATTTTCCGAGGTCGTCTGGTTGCCTCTTGCAAGAAATTTTCTCCACAAATTTCTTAATAATTGTTATGTATGCCATTTGAAAGGTGTCTGTATAAACTTTTATCGAAAAAAAACTTCATTTTCCCAAAAGTTACGAGAGAAAAGCTCGGATCTTGTGAATTTTCCGAGGTCGTCTGTCCGCCCTCTTGCAAGAAATTTTCTCCACAAATTTCTTAATAATTGTTATGTATGCCATTTGAAAGGTGTCTGTATAAACTTTTATCGAAAAAAAACTTCATTTTCCCAAAAGTTACGAGAGAAAAGCTTGGATCTTGTGAATTTTCCGAGGTCGTCTGTCCGCCCTCTTGCAAGAAATTTTCTCCACAAATTTCTTTATAATTGTTATGTATGCCATTTGAAAGGTGTCTGTATAAACTTTTATCGAAAAAAAACTTCATTTTCCCAAAAGTTACGAGAGAAAAGCTTGGATCTTGTGAATTTTCCGAGGTCGTCTGTCCGCCCTCTTGCAAGAAATTTTCTCCACAAATTTCTTTATAATTGTTATGTATGCCATTTGAAAGGTGTCTGTATAAACTTTTATTGAAAAAAAACTTCATTTTCCCAAAAGTTACGAGAGAAAAGCTCAGATCTTGTGAATTTTCCGAGGTCGTCTGGTTGCCTCTTGCAAGAAATTTTCTCCACAAATTTCTTAATAATTGTTATGTATGCCATTTGAAAGGTGTCTGTAAAACTTTTATCGAAAAAAAACTTCATTTTCCCAAAAGTTACGAGAGAAAAGCTCGGATCTTGTGAATTTTCCGAGGTCGTCTGGTTGCCTCTTGCAAGAAATTTTCTCCACAAATTTCTTAATAATTGTTATGTATGCCATTTGAAAGGTGTCTGTATAAACTTTTATCGAAAAAAAACTTCATTTTCCCAAAAGTTACGAGAGAAAAGCTCGGATCTTGTGAATTTTCTGAGGTCGTCTGGTTGCCTCTTGCAAGAAATTTTCTCCACAAATTTCTTAATAATTGTTATGTATGCCATTTGAAAGGTGTCTGTATAAACTTTTATTGAAAAAAAACTTCATTTTCCCAAAATTTACGAGAGAAAAGCTCGGATCTTGTGAATTTTCTGAGGTCGTCTGGTTGCCTCTTGCAAGAAATTTTCTCCACAAATTTCTTAATAATTGTTATGTATGCCATTTGAAAGGTGTCTGTATAAACTTTTATTGAAAAAAAACTTCATTTTCCCAAAATTTACGAGAGAAAAGCTCGGATCTTGTGAATTTTCGAGGTCGTCTGGTTGCCTCTTGCAAGAAATTTTCTCCACAAATTTCTTAATAATTGTTATGTATGCCATTTGAAAGGTGTCTGTATAAACTTTTATCGAAAAAAAACTTCATTTTCCCAAAAGTTACGAGAGAAAAGCTCGGATCTTGTGAATTTTACGAGGTCCTCTGGTCGCCCTCTTGCAAGAGATATTCACCAGAAATTTCATTGCCATCGTCAAATATGAGGTTTGAAAGTTATTTCTATAAATAAATTCATTGAAAATTAAATTCGAAGAATTAACATTGCAAAAGGTCATATATTATTTCCGTAAACTCTATTTGAAATCAAGAAGCTGCAACAATCATCTTCATCTTCTTCACAATATTTGTATCCTTTAAAAAAGAAGCTGCTGTTGCTATTTTTCTGAATTTATTTTACATTGTTTACACCCAGATTGGAACTTTTACTGTGCCTTGCACCAGAAAACATTATAGATTATCTAAAGACAAAACATATCACCAATGATGATGATGAATTTTCAAAATTCTAGTCGTTCTATTGATGGGTTTGTCAATAGAACGTGCGCTAAATGGAAGAAGTAAAAAGCTCTTTCCATCAGGAAAGATACATTTTCAGAAAACTTTAAGCTGCCATTATATGTAAATTTTCATTTCCGGGTAGAGGTAGGGGTCCACCAAGGCTCATTCCTCAACCCCCTCCTATTTATCATAGTCCAGGCAATAATGGAGGAATTCAAGACAGGATGCCTCTTAGAGCTCCTCTATGCTGATGACCTTGCTCTAATTGCTGAGTCACTATCAGAACTGGAGAAGTTTCAGGTGTGGAAGCAAGGATTAGAATCGAAGGGCCTTAGAGTCAATCTAGCTAAAACCAAAGTCCTAGTAAGTTGGAAGGTAGACAAATCATAAACGCCATCAGGTAGATGGCCCTGCTTGATCTGTAGAAAAGGCGTAGGTAGAAACTCTATAAGACGCACCAAGTGTAAGCTATGGACACATAAGAGGTGCGGCAATGTCAAAGGAAGGCTAACCAGGAAGATAGTTTTTGTATGTGGCAGATGCTCAGGAGCAATAAACACTGAAAATGCTCTGAGACCAACTTCTGCCACATTCCAGGGAGAAAAACTAGAAATAGTTGATAGTTTCCGTTACCTAGGTGACCAAGTCAGTAGTGGGGCCGGGTGTGCTGAAAGTGTAACTGCTAGAGTAATAATAGCCTGGGCAAAGTTCAGAGAGCTCTTACCCCTGCTGGTGACAAAAGGCCTCTCGCTCAGAGTAAAAGGCAGACTGGATGATGCATGTGTACAAACAGCCATGCTACATGGTAGTGAAACATGGGCTGTGACTGCTGAGGATATGTGTAAGCTCGCAAGAAATGAAGCCAGTATGTTCTGATGGATGTGTAATGTCAGTGTTCATACTCAACAGAGTGTAAGTACTTTGAGAGAAAAGTTGGACCTAAGAAGCATCAGTTGTGGTGTGCAAGAGAGACGTTTGCACTGATATGGTCATGTGGCAAGCATGAATGAAGATAGTGGTGTGAAAAAGTGCCACACCCTAGCGATTGAGGGAACCTGTGGAAGAGGCAGACCCAGATAAACCTGGGACGAGGTGGTGAAGTACGACCTTCGAACTTTAGGTCTCACCAAGGAAATGACTAGAGACCGAGACCTTTGGAATTTTGCTGTGCATGAGAAGTGAGACCATAACCCGTGGCCTCTACATGGGATGTAGCTAGTCCACTTATGAGGGAAATGCTTGGATCTTGTGTATTTATAAAAATCATCTTCCCACCCTTTTTCGAAAAGACTGTCCCCATAAAATTCTAGGTAATCTGAATGTATGCCAAAAGAAATGCATTTCCATTCAATTTCATTGAAGAAAACCCAAATTTTTTTTAAATATACGAGGGAAACGCTCAGATCTTATGAATTTCCAGAAAACATCTTCCCACCCCTTTTGGAAAAGACTGTCCCCATAAAATTCTAGGTAATCTGAATGTATGCCAAAAGAAATGCATTTCCATTAAATTTCATTGAAGAAAACCCAAATTTTTCTTAAAGATACGAGGGAAACGCTCGGATCTTATGAATTTCCAGAAAACATCTTCCCACCCTTTTTCGAAAAGACTGTCCCCATAAAATTCTAGGTAATCTGAATGCATGCCAAAAGAAATGCATTTCCATTAAATTTCAATGAAGAAAACCCAAAATTTTCTTAAAGATACGAGGGAAACGCTGGGATCTTATGAATTTCCAGAAAACATCTTCCCACCCTTTTTGGAAAAGACTGTCCCCATAAAATTCTAGGTAATCTGAATGCATGCCAAAAGAAATGCATTTCCATTAAATTTCAATGAAGAAAACCCAAAATTTTCTTAAAGATACGAGGGAAACGCTGGGATCTTATGAATTTCCAGAAAACATCTTCCCACCCTTTCTGGAAAAGACTGTCCCCATAAAATTCTAGGTAATCTGAATGCATGCCAAAAGAAATGCATTTCCATTAAATTTCATTGAAGAAAACCCAAATTTTTCTTAAAGGTACGAGGGAAATGCTGGGATCTTATGAATTTCCAGAAAACATCTTCCCACCCTTTTTCGAAAAGACTGTCCCCATAAAATTCTAGGTAATCTGAATGTATGCCAAAAGAAATGCATTTCCATTAAATTTCATTGAAGAAAACCCAATTTTTCTTAAAGGTACGAGGGAAATGCTGGGATCTTATGAATTTCCAGAAAACATCTTCCCAACCTTTTTCGAAAAGACTGTCCCCATAAAATTCTAGGTAATCTGAATGTATGCCAAAAGAAATGCATTTCCATTAAATTTCATTGAAGAAAACCCAAATTTTTCTTAAAGGTACGAGGGAAATGCTGGGATCTTATGAATTTCCAGAAAACATCTTCCCACCCTTTTTCGAAAAGACTGTCCCCATAAAATTCTAGGTAATCTGAATGCATGCCAAAAGAAATGCATTTCCATTAAATTTCATTGAAGAAAACCCAAATTTTTCTTAAAGGTACGAGGGAAACGCTGGGATCTTATGAATTTCCAGAAAACATCTTCCCACCCTTTTTCGAAAAGACTGTCCCCATAAAATTCTAGGTAATCTGAATGTATGCCAAAAAAAATGCATTTCCATTAAATTTCAATGAAGAAAACCCAAAATTTTCTTAAAGATACGAGGGAAACGCTGGGATCTTATGAATTTCCAGAAAACATCTTCCCACCCTTTTTGGAAAAGACTGTCCCCATAAAATTCTAGGTAATCTGAATGTATGCCAAAAGAAATGCATTTCCATTAAATTTCAATGAAGAAAACCCAAAATTTTCTTAAAGGTACGAGGGAAATGCTGGGAACTTATGAATTTCCAGAAAACATCTTCCCACCCTTTTTCGAAAAGACTGTCCCCATAAAATTCTAGGTAATCTGAATGCATGCCAAAAGAAATGCATTTCCATTAAATTTCATTGAAGAAAACCCAAATTTTTCTTAAAGGTACGAGGGAAATGCTGGGATCTTATGAATTTCCAGAAAACATCTTCCCAACCTTTTTCGAAAAGACTGTCCCCATAAAATTCTAGGTAATCTGAATGCATGCCAAAAGAAATGCATTTCCATTAAATTTCATTGAAGAAAACCCAAATTTTTCTTAAAGGTACGAGGGAAATGCTGGGATCTTATGAATTTCCAGAAAACATCTTCCCACCCTTTTTCGAAAAGACTGTCCCCATAAAATTCTAGGTAATCTGAATGCATGCCAAAAGAAATGCATTTCCATTAAATTTCATTGAAGAAAACCCAAATTTTTCTGAAAGGTACGAGGGAAACGCTGGGATCTTATGAATTTCCAGAAAACATCTTCCCAACCTTTTTCGAAAAGACTGTCCCCATAAAATTCTAGGTAATCTGAATGTATGCCAAAAGAAATGCATTTCCATTAAATTTCATTGAAGAAAACCCAAATTTTTCTGAAAGGTACGAGGGAAACGCTGGGATCTTATGAATTTCCAGAAAACATCTTCCCAACCTTTTTCGAAAAGACTGTCCCCATAAAATTCTAGGTAATCTGAATGTATGCCAAAAGAAATGCATTTCCATTAAATTTCATTGAAGAAAACCCAAATTTTTCTTAAAGGTACGAGGGAAACGCTGGGATCTTATGAATTTCCAGAAAACATCTTCCCAACCTTTTTCGAAAAGACTGTCCCCATAAAATTCTAGGTAATCTGAATGTATGCCAAAAGAAATGCATTTCCATTAAATTTCATTGAAGAAAACCCAAATTTTTCTTAAAGGTACGAGGGAAACGCTGGGATCTTATGAATTTCCAGAAAACATCTTCCCAACCTTTTCGAAAAGACTGTCCCCATAAAATTCTAGGTAATCTGAATGCATGCCAAAAGAAATGCATTTCCATTAAATTTCATTGAAGAAAACCCAAATTTTTCTTAAAGGTACGAGGGAAATGCTGGGATCTTATGAATTTCCAGAAAACATCTTCCCACCCTTTTTCGAAAAGACTGTCCCCATAAAATTCTAGGTAATCTGAATGTATGCCAAAAGAAATGCATTTCCATTAAATTTCATTGAAGAAAACCCAAATGTTTCTTAAAGGTACGAGGGAAATGCTGGGATCTTATGAATTTCCAGAAAACATCTTCCCAACCTTTTTCGAAAAGACTGTCCCCATAAAATTCTAGGTAATCTGAATGTATGCCAAAAGAAATGCATTTCCATTAAATTTCATTGAAGAAAACCCAAATTTTTCTTAAAGGTACGAGGGAAATGCTGGGATCTTATGAATTTCCAGAAAACATCTTCCCAACCTTTTTCGAAAAGACTGTCCCCATAAAATTCTAGGTAATCTGAATGTATGCCAAAAGAAATGCATTTCCATTAAATTTCATTGAAGAAAACCCAATTTTTCTTAAAGGTACGAGGGAAATGCTGGGATCTTATGAATTTCCAGAAAACATCTTCCCAACTTTTTCGAAAAGACTGTCCCCATAAAATTCTAGGTAATCTGAATGTATGCCAAAAAAAATGCATTTCCATTAAATTTCATTGAAGAAAACCCAAATTTTTCTTAAAGGTACGAGGGAAATGCTGGGATCTTATGAATTTCCAGAAAACATCTTCCCAACCTTTTTCGAAAAGACTGTCCCCATAAAATTCTAGGTAATCTGAATGTATGCCAAAAGAAATGCATTTCCATTAAATTTCATTGAAGAAAACCCAAATTTTTCTTAAAGGTACGAGGGAAACGCTGGGATCTTATGAATTTCCAGAAAACATCTTCCCAACCTTTTCGAAAAGACTGTCCCCATAAAATTCTAGGTAATCTGAATGCATGCCAAAAGAAATGCATTTCCATTAAATTTCATTGAAGAAAACCAAATTTTTCTTAAAGGTACGAGGGAAATGCTGGGATCTTATGAATTTCCAGAAAACATCTTCCCACCCTTTTTCGAAAAGACTGTCCCCATAAAATTCTAGGTAATCTGAATGCATGCCAAAAGAAATGCATTTCCATTAAATTTCATTGAAGAAAACCCAAATTTTTCTTAAAGGTACGAGGGAAACGCTGGGATCTTATGAATTTCCAGAAAACATCTTCCCAACCTTTTTCGAAAAGACTGTCCCCATAAAATTCTAGGTAATCTGAATGTATGCCAAAAGAAATGCATTTCCATTAAATTTCATTGAAGAAAACCCAAATTTTTCTTAAAGGTACGAGGGAAACGCTGGGATCTTATGAATTTCCAGAAAACATCTTCCCAACCTTTTTCGAAAAGACTGTCCCCATAAAATTCTAGGTAATCTGAATGTATGCCAAAAGAAATGCATTTCCATTAAATTTCATTGAAGAAAACCCAAATTTTTCTTAAAGGTACGAGGGAAACGCTGGGATCTTATGAATTTCCAGAAAACATCTTCCCACCCTTTTTGGAAAAGACTGTCCCCATAAAATTCTAGGTAATCTGAATGCATGCCAAAAGAAATGCATTTCCATTAAATTTCATTGAAGAAAACCCAAATTTTTCTTAAAGGTACGAGGGAAACGCTGGGATCTTATGAATTTCCAGAAAACATCTTCCCACCCTTTTTGGAAAAGACTGTCCCCATAAAATTCTAGGTAATCTGAATGTATGCCAAAAGAAATGCATTTCCATTAAATTTCATTGAAGAAAACCCAAATTTTTCTTAAAGGTACGAGGGAAACGCTGGGATCTTATGAATTTCCAGAAAACATCTTCCCACCCTTTTTGGAAAAGACTGTCCCCATAAAATTCTAGGTAATCTGAATGTATGCCAAAAGAAATGCATTTCCATTAAATTTCATTGAAGAAAACCCAAATTTTTCTTAAAGGTACGAGGGAAATGCTGGGATCTTATGAATTTCCAGAAAACATCTTCCCACCCTTTTTCGAAAAGACTGTCCCCATAAAATTCTAGGTAATCTGAATGTATGCCAAAAGAAATGCATTTCCATTAAATTTCATTGAAGAAAACCCAAATTTTTCTTAAAGATACGAGGGAAACGCTGGGATCTTATGAATTTCCAGAAAACATCTTCCCACCCTTTTTGGAAAAGACTGTCCCCATAAAATTCTAGGTAATCTGAATGCATGCCAAAAGAAATGCATTTCCATTAAATTTCATTGAAGAAAACCCAAATTTTTCTTAAAGGTACGAGGGAAATGCTGGGATCTTATGAATTTCCAGAAAACATCTTCCCACCCTTTTTGGAAAAGACTGTCCCCATAAAATTCTAGGTAATCTGAATGCATGCCAAAAGAAATGCATTTCCATTAAATTTCAATGAAGAAAACCCAAAATTTTCTTAAAGGTACGAGGGAAATGCTGGGATCTTATGAATTTCCAGAAAACATCTTCCCACCCTTTTTCGAAAAGACTGTCCCCATAAAATTCTAGGTAATCTGAATGCATGCCAAAAGAAATGCATTTCCATTAAATTTCAATGAAGAAAACCCAAAATTTTCTTAAAGATACGAGGGAAACGCTGGGATCTTATGAATTTCCAGAAAACATCTTCCCACCCTTTTTGGAAAAGACTGTCCCCATAAAATTCTAGGTAATCTGAATGTATGCCAAAAGAAATGCATTTCCATTAAATTTCAATGAAGAAAACCCAAAATTTTCTTAAAGATACGAGGGAAATGCTGGGATCTTATGAATTTCCAGAAAACATCTTCCCACCCATTTTCCAAAAGACTGTCCCCATAAAATTCTAGGTAATCTGAATGTATGCCAAAAGAAATGCATTTCCATTAAATTTCAATGAAGAAAACCCAAAATTTTCTTAAAGATACGAGGGAAATGCTGGGATCTTATGAATTTCCAGAAAACATCTTCCCACCCATTTTCCAAAAGACTGTCCCCATAAAATTCTAGGTAATCTGAATGTATGCCAAAAGAAATGCATTTCCATTAAATTTCAATGAAGAAAACCCAAAATTTTCTTAAAGATACGAGGGAAATGCTGGGATCTTATGAATTTCCAGAAAACATCTTCCCACCCATTTTCCAAAAGACTGTCCCCATAAAATTCTAGGTAATCTGAATGTATGCCAAAAGAAATGCATTTCCATTAAATTTCATGAAGAAAACCCAAAATTTTTCTTAAAGATACGAGGGAAATGCTGGGATCTTATGAATTTCCAGAAAACATCTTCCCACCCTTTTTGGAAAAGACTGTCCCCATAAAATTCTAGGTAATCTGAATGTATGCCAAAAGAAATGCATTTCCATTAAATTTCAATGAAGAAAACCCAAAATTTTCTTAAAGATACGAGGGAAATGCTGGGATCTTATGAATTTCCAGAAAACATCTTCCCACCCTTTTTGGAAAAGACTGTCCCCATAAAATTCTAGGTAATCTGAATGTATGCCAAAAGAAATGCATTTCCATTAAATTTCAATGAAGAAAACCCAAAATTTTCTTAAAGATACGAGGGAAATGCTGGGATCTTATGAATTTCCAGAAAACATCTTCCCACCCATTTTCCAAAAGACTGTCCCCATAAAATTCTAGGTAATCTGAATGTATGCCAAAAGAAATGCATTTCCATTAAATTTCAATGAAGAAAACCCAAAATTTTCTTAAAGATACGAGGGAAACGCTGGGATCTTATGAATTTCCAGAAAACATCTTCCCACCCTTTTTGGAAAAGACTGTCCCCATAAAATTCTAGGTAATCTGAATGCATGCCAAAAGAAATGCATTTCCATTAAATTTCATTGAAGAAAACCCAAATTTTTCTTAAAGGTACGAGGGAAATGCTGGGATCTTATGAATTTCCAGAAAACATCTTCCCACCCTTTTTCGAAAAGACTGTCCCCATAAAATTCTAGGTAATCTGAATGCATGCCAAAAGAAATGCATTTCCATTAAATTTCATTGAAGAAAACCCAAATTTTTCTTAAAGGTACGAGGGAAATGCTGGGATCTTATGAATTTCCAGAAAACATCTTCCCACCCTTTTTGGAAAAGACTGTCCCCATAAAATTCTAGGTAATCTGAATGCATGCCAAAAGAAATGCATTTCCATTAAATTTCATTGAAGAAAACCCAAATTTTTCTTAAAGGTACGAGGGAAATGCTGGGATCTTATGAATTTCCAGAAAACATCTTCCCACCCTTTTTGGAAAAGACTGTCCCCATAAAATTCTAGGTAATCTGAATGCATGCCAAAAGAAATGCATTTCCATTAAATTTCATTGAAGAAAACCCAAATTTTTCTTAAAGGTACGAGGGAAATGCTGGGATCTTATGAATTTCCAGAAAACATCTTCCCACCCTTTTTCGAAAAGACTGTCCCCATAAAATTCTAGGTAATCTGAATGCATGCCAAAAGAAATGCATTTCCATTAAATTTCAATGAAGAAAACCCAATTTTTCTTAAAGGTACGAGGGAAATGCTGGGATCTTATGAATTTCCAGAAAACATCTTCCCAACCTTTTTCGAAAAGACTGTCCCCATAAAATTCTAGGTAATCTGAATGCATGCCAAAAGAAATGCATTTCCATTAAATTTCATTGAAGAAAACCCAAATTTTTCTTAAAGGTACGAGGGAAATGCTGGGATCTTATGAATTTCCAGAAAACATCTTCCCAACCTTTTTCGAAAAGACTGTCCCCATAAAATTCTAGGTAATCTGAATGTATGCCAAAAGAAATGCATTTCCATTAAATTTCATTGAAGAAAACCCAATTTTTCTTAAAGGTACGAGGGAAATGCTGGGATCTTATGAATTTCCAGAAAACATCTTCCCACCTTTTTCGAAAAGACTGTCCCCATAAAATTCTAGGTAATCTGAATGTATGCCAAAAGAAATGCATTTCCATTAAATTTCATTGAAGAAAACCCAAATTTTTCTTAAAGGTACGAGGGAAATGCTGGGATCTTATGAATTTCCAGAAAACATCTTCCCAACCTTTTTCGAAAAGACTGTCCCCATAAAATTCTAGGTAATCTGAATGCATGCCAAAAGAAATGCATTTCCATTAAATTTCATTGAAGAAAACCCAAATTTTTCTTAAAGGTACGAGGGAAATGCTGGGATCTTATGAATTTCCAGAAAACATCTTCCCACCCTTTTTCGAAAAGACTGTCCCCATAAAATTCTAGGTAATCTGAATGCATGCCAAAAGAAATGCATTTCCATTAAATTTCAATGAAGAAAACCCAAATTTTTCTTAAAGGTACGAGGGAAATGCTGGGATCTTATGAATTTCCAGAAAACATCTTCCCAACCTTTTTCGAAAAGACTGTCCCCATAAAATTCTAGGTAATCTGAATGCATGCCAAAAGAAATGCATTTCCATTAAATTTCATTGAAGAAAACCCAAATTTTTCTTAAAGGTACGAGGGAAATGCTGGGATCTTATGAATTTCCAGAAAACATCTTCCCAACCTTTTTCGAAAAGACTGTCCCCATAAAATTCTAGGTAATCTGAATGTATGCCAAAAGAAATGCATTTCCATTAAATTTCATTGAAGAAAACCCAATTTTTCTTAAAGGTACGAGGGAAACGCTGGGATCTTATGAATTTCCAGAAAACATCTTCCCAACCTTTTTCGAAAAGACTGTCCCCATAAAATTCTAGGTAATCTGAATGTATGCCAAAAGAAATGCATTTCCATTAAATTTCATTGAAGAAAACCCAAATTTTTCTTAAAGGTACGAGGGAAATGCTGGGATCTTATGAATTTCCAGAAAACATCTTCCCACCCTTTTTGGAAAAGACTGTCCCCATAAAATTCTAGGTAATCTGAATGCATGCCAAAAGAAATGCATTTCCATTAAATTTCATTGAAGAAAACCCAAAATTTTTCTTAAAGGTACGAGGGAAATGCTGGGATCTTATGAATTTCCAGAAAACATCTTCCCACCCTTTTTCGAAAAGACTGTCCCCATAAAATTCTAGGTAATCTGAATGCATGCCAAAAGAAATGCATTTCCATTAAATTTCATTGAAGAAAACCCAAATTTTTCTTAAAGGTACGAGGGAAACGCTGGGATCTTATGAATTTCCAGAAAACATCTTCCCAACCTTTTCGAAAAGACTCTCCCCACGAGATCTATCCACTTCTCGTGGAACAGTGTGGCCCAGGAGGACATGGGATGAAGTGTTGAAGACTAATCTCAAGATACTGGGCTTTAGGGAAGAGGTGACATTCAGAGGTGCTTTTTACGTGCCACCAACACAGGTACCAGAGGAGGCTGGCGAACGGCCACGCTCGGATGGTGCTTTTTACGTGCCACTGGCACGGAGGCCAGGCGAGGCTGGCAACGGCCACAATCGGATGCTGTTTGTTATGTGCCACCAGCACGGAGGCCAGTCGAGGCAGCGCTGGCTACGGCCACGTTCGGATGGTTCTCCTACGTGCCACCGGCATCACAACTACAAATTCCATTGATGTTGATCGATTTCGATTTTTTCATATATATATACCGGAGTAAACACATAAATGTGAAACAAGGTGGAAAAAAAGAGTACGCAAATACCAGTGGTAGAGAAATATGCTTTATTTAAAGCAGCAGAAAATTCAACAAAATCTGTTACTCTGAGTTTCTCGCTGCCGTTCATCAGACAGTTTTTGCTAGAAATTTTTAAATTTTCTGCTGCTTTAAATAAAGTATATATATATATATATATATATATATTATATATATATATATATACATAGGTAGGGTTATAATCTAAATTGTGTTGTCTTGAAGTATGTATGTTTATTCCAGAACACCAAAGTTATATGTATATTTGTGTTAGGTATGCAGTAAGAGTTGAAAAATACTGGAAAATAGCTTTTAAGAAACACAGGAGATTGGGGAACGTTTTGGTGTTATTTATTCACAATTACATGCATTTACAAAATTTTATACATAGAGGCGCAGGAGTGGCTGTGGTAAGTAGCTTGCTAACCAACCACATGGTTCCGGGTTCAGTCCCACTGCGTGGCATCTTGGGCAAGTGTCTTCTGCTATAGCCCCGGGCCGACCAAAGCCTTGTGAGTGGATTTGGTAGACGGAAACTGAAAGAAGCCCATTGTATATATATATATATATATATGCGTGTGTGTTTGTGTTTGTCCCCCTAGCATTGCTTGACACCCGATGCTGGTGTGTTTACGTCCCCGTCACTTAGCGGTTCGGCAAAAGAGACCAATAGAATAAGTACTGGGCTTACAAAGAATAAGTCCCGGGGTCGATTTGCTCGATTAAAGGTGGTGCTCCAGCATGGCCGCGGTCAGGTGGCTGAAACAAGCAAAAGAGAGAGAAAACAAACATGTCAGATATCTCTTATTAGAAATTATTCATACATACATACATCACTTATTGTCCACTTTCCATGCTGGGATTGGAACTGGCAAGCTTCAGAACTGCACCAAGTTGCACTCTGATTTGGCAATGTGTTACCACAGATGTCACAGAAATGGTTTTTCTCCAGCATGGATGTATTTGTTAAGAGTTAAGCTGCTGCCAACATAGAATGATGTACCACAGATATTGGCTTCCAGTCTGTGTGACTGCTTTTATGAGATTTACTTGTCCTTTCAAGGGGATGATACACCATAGATACCACAGTACTATGGATCCGCCTCACAGTGGATCCATACACTTGGGATTTTGCGAAAATGACTTACGACATCTATCAATATATCTCTTACTCTCTCTCTTTTACTTGTTTCAGTCATTTGACTGTGGCCATGCTGGAGCTCCACCTTTTGTTGAGCAAGTCGACCCTAGGACTTATTCTATCGGTCTCTTTTGCTGAACTGCTAAGTTACGGGGATGTAAACACACCACCATTGGTTGTCAAGCGATGTTGGGGGGACAAACACAAACACACACACGCATACATATATACAACGGGCTTCTTTCAGTTTCCATCTACCAAATCCACTCACAAGGCTTTGGTCGGCCCGAGGCTATAGTAGAAGACACTTGCCCAAGGTGCCACACAGTGGGACTGAACCCAGAACCATGTGGTTGGTTAACAAGCTACTTACCACACAGCCACTCCTGCGCCTATATAGTTCCTTCCTTCAATGAATATGTGTCTAGTCAAGTGATTATTTTGCAGGAATGATCTAGCACAATGTCACAGTGATGTGGTTTCTCTCCTGTATGTGTGTATAACCACAAGACATCTGTTAGAGGAATGATTTACCACAGATATCACAGTGATAGGGTTTCTCTACCATGAATACGTCTATGTTTAGTTAAGCTACTGCCATTAGAGAAAGGTTTACCACAGATATCACAGTGATAGGGTTTCTCTACCATGAATACGTCTATGTTTAGTTAAGCTACTGCCATTAGAGAAAGGTTTACCACAGATATCACAGTGATAGGGTTTCTCTACCATGAATACGTCTATGTTTAGTTAAGCTACTGCCATTAGAGAAAGGTTTACCACAGATATCACAGTGATAGGGTTTCTCTACCATGAATATGTCTAAGTTTAGTTAAGCTACTGCCATTAGAGAAAGGTTTACCACAGATATCACAGTGATAGGGTTTCTCTACCATGAATATGTCTATGTTTAGTTAAGCTACTGCCATTAGAGAAAGGTTTACCACAGATATCACAGTGATAGGGTTTCTCTACCATGAATACGTCTATGTTTAGTTAAGCTACTGCCATTAGAGAAAGGTTTACCACAGATATCACAGTGATAGGGTTTCTCTACCATGAATACGTCTATGTTTAGTTAAGCTACTGCCATTAGAGAAAGGTTTACCACAGATATCACAAGGATATGGGTTCTCCCCTGTATTATTTTATTTACTTTGTTTAACAAAAATTATTTACTTTGTGTAAAAAAATTATTTATTTTGTATTTTATTTACTTTGCTAAGTAGTCGTTGTAGGATCGACTAGCTAGCGCGAGTGCGCGCACCGGGACCATTGTTCTCAAGTAGTACCCGCTTCCCCTAGGTTTGGTCATCGATCGCCACTATTTATCCCAAGTCTTGGATAAACATCTTATCGACAATGACGTGTATTTTGTTTGAAACATCTGTAATTTACAGCGAAAGATTTTGGTTTTCCTCAGGCACAGGAGTGGCTGTGTGGTAAGTAGCTTGCTAACCAACCACATGGTTCTGGGTTCAGTCCCACTGCGTGGCACCTTGGGCAAGTGTCTTCTGCTATAGCCCCGGGCCAACCAATGCCTTGTGGGTGGATTTGGTAGACAGAAACTGAAAGAAGCCCGTCGTATATATGTATTTGTTTGTGTGTCTGTGTTTGTCCCCCTAGCATTGCTTGACAACCGATGCTGGTGTGTTTACGTCTTCGTAACTTAGCGGTTCGGCAAAAGAGACCGATAGGATAAGTACTGGGCTTACAAAGAATAAGTCCCGGGGTCGATTTGCTCGACTAAAGGCGGTGCTCCAGCATGGCCGCAGTCAAATGACTGAGACAAGTAAAAGAGTATATATACATGTGTATATATATATATATATATACATGTGTATATATATATATATATATATATATATATACATGCATACATATATATATATATATATATATATATATATATATACACACACATATATATGTGAAATCAGACTTTATCCTGGTGAATGAAGAGTTAGTTCCCTTGTCAGTTAATTAAATTTCTGGCTTCTTTCTGTTTCACCGGCACCAACACTATTCGACCAGTTCCACTTTGCAACTGGTTTTTAAGAGAAAACCCAATTAATTATACATGATTGGCAATTAAATGTCTAAAGAAACAGATGCAGCATTTTTTATTATGTTGACCTGAAAAATACAAATCGCTGTTTGCTGCAGAAACCTAGAAATTCTCTTCAAGTTGCCACCGTCCACCGCGACACATTCTCTCTCTCGTTATGGTAATATGGTAAGTATTATATTTGTGTAAACATTTCTATTGTATACGTGTATTTATTAAATACACCTGATTCGATGTGTTGAGTAAGTTAAGAGAAAGAACCTCACAAAACAAAGACCAAATATTATTGTTTACACAACATTTCCCGGTACTATTTCAAAAGAGTGGTCCCGGTGCGTGCACTCGCGTAAGCTAGTCGTGACTAGTCGATCCTTTGTGTTTTATCTACTTTGTATAGAAAATTATATATTTTGTGTTTTATTTACTTTGCTAGGGAGTCGTTTTAGGATCGACTAGTCACGACCAGCTAGCGCGTATGCGAGTGCGCGCACCGGGACCACTCTTCTTAAATAGTACCTTTCTTATTTTTGTTAACGTCATTTCCCGGTACTATTTCAGAAGAGTGGTCCCGGTGCGCGCACTCGTGTACTCGCGCATCCGAAGGTAGCTAGTCGTGACTACTCGATCCTTACTTTGTGTAAAAAAAATTATTTATTTTGTGTTTTATTTACTTTGCTTAGGTAGTCGTTTTAGGATCGACTAGTCACGACTAGCTAGCGCGGATGCTCGAGTATGCGAGTGCGCGCACCGGGACCACTCTTCTTAAATAGTACCTTTCTTATTTTTGCTAACGTCAGATCAATACCTTCTTCACACAACATTTATTTCTTTATTCCTGACATGTAAATTCGACAGTTTAAGTTGAATGTGTTAAAATTACGATGTAATTTGTAAGAAATGGGGAATATATAAAAATATGATTGTTTCCTTTAAATACCGAAACGAAATGGTAATAACGCTTACTCAAGAAATGGAACGGCATTTATTTGAAACAAGTCTTTATTTCCGGTGGTTCTTTGTATCATTACAACTGACAATTAATATATTATTTTATTAATTTATCAGAAACTAGCAGTATCGCCCGGCGTTGCTCGGGTTTGTAAGGGAAATAACTATATAAGCATTTTTAGAGATTTATAGCCAAAAAATAACAAAAAAATTATGG
The DNA here is from genome assembly GCF_006345805.1 of Octopus sinensis. Classification (NCBI taxonomy): domain Eukaryota; kingdom Metazoa; phylum Mollusca; class Cephalopoda; order Octopoda; family Octopodidae; genus Octopus; species Octopus sinensis. The sequence goes on from NW_021832133.1 coordinate 27,896, forward strand.
TAAATTTTTTTTTAAATCGTTGGCCTTTTTAGAGAGTTACTTCCCTTATATAATAGCGAAAAAATGCATTAAAATGGAAAAAATGATGGTAAATTATTTTTAAAATCGTAGACTCATCGTAGACGCGCGCTAATACCCAGAAGGGCTCGATATGAATCACGACTATAAGATACCCGGTTTTGGTTAAACTGCACCGCAAAATGTGGGAGTAGTTAGGAATCTAAATCGTAGGAGACAGACACACAACCTCTCTTTTATATATAAAAGATTACGTGGGTTTTCTCTCTTCACGATAAAAGATCTTTGGTACCACTAGCAAACAGTGGTCCCGGTGCGCGCAAGCATGTTTGTATCGCACATGCGGCATATTCGTTTGTGAAGAAGAAAGTTTTGAACGATGTTACTCCCCGATATTTACATTGCCAGAAAGGGGACATTACAAGCAATTATCTTGTACATAACCCATAGCAAATTGGTGGACTTGGGCACAACGTGGGAATAGATGAATCTATGATGTGCAAACGAAAATACAACAGAGGTAGAATGTCACAGGAGGGATCTTTTCCTTTTGAACGGCAGTTTTCAACACAATTTCTAGTTAACTAAACGTGTAGGTGCAATGGCCCAGTGGTTAGGGCAGCGGACTCGCGGTCATAGGATCGCAGTTTCGATTCCCAGACCGGGCGTTGTGAGTGTTTATTGAGCGAAAACACCTAAAAGCTCCACGAGGCTCCGGCAGGGGATGGTGGTGATCCCTGCTGTACTCTTTCACCACAACTTCCTGTTTCTGTTGTACCTGTATTTCAAAGGGCTGACCTTGTCACTCTCTGTGTCATGCTGAATATCCCCGAGAACTACGTTAAGGGTACACGTGTCTGTGGAGTGCTCAGCCACTTACACGTTAATTTCACGAGCAGGCTGTTCCGTTGATTCGGATGAACCGGAACCCTCGTCGTCATAACCGACGGAGTGCTTCCATCCAGTTAACTAAACACTTAAACTTTGTATACTGGTGTCTTGGCATTCTTGAGAAACTTGTAATTTGTAAGTCTAGAAAAAAATCCCATTTTCCGTAGCGGTGTCGTATGAAAATGTCACCCATAATTATGACCCTAGTATCGATCTATTGCATTTCAATGTTTTAGGGTTAGGGGTTGGGGAAGGGTATATTTTTTTTCTTCAGAAATGTAAATAAACCCAATCTGTTTCTTAAACGAGGGACATATTCATTATGCACAGAATGTTATTTACCTAAATGGACGTAAGAGATTGGTTAAAATTGCCGAAATATCTTACAAACTATAGAATTTTCTCAATAAAGCCAAGAAAAAAATGATGTTTTATAAACACAATCTCCCAGTATACGAAGTTTAAAAGTGTTTAGTTACAAAGAAATTGTGTTGAAAAGTGCCGTTCAAAAGGGAAAGATCCAATTTTTTTTACACAAAGTAACTAATTTTTGTTAAACAAAGTAAATAACACACAAAAACACAAAGTAAGAATCGACTAGTCATGACTAGCTGGCGCGGATGCGCGAGTACGCGCACCTGGACCACTGTTCGCTAGTAGTACCATTAAAAAGTTCGTAAAACCAGGTACGACAATTTATTCGGATTGTTATAATGGAATTAATGAAATGGATGTGACACCAAAATACATCCATTTCAAAGTCGACCACTCGGAAAATTTCGTGGATCCGATTACAAAGGTTACACACCAATTCTGTGGAATGTTTTTGGAAGAATGCGAAAAGACGATTGAAGACAATGATGTGGGTAGACACTAACACGGTGGAGCCGTACCTGGACGAATTTCTGTGGAGGGAGCAATATGGAAAATGTGGAAAGGAATGTATTGAAAACATTCTGCAGCACCTTGCAGAATGGTTCAAATTCGAGGAACTCAAATGAACTTCAACATTTTATTTTATTGTTTGACGGCATTTTGGAACGAATTGCAAGAACTGTGAGATATTTATTTGCTTTTTATTTACTTTGTTCGAAAAATATTATTTAATTTGTGTAAAAAAATTGTATACATTTTTACAAAAAAACCGGATCTTTTCGGTTTGAACGGCGCTTTGTAACATAACACTTTTAAACTTCGTATACTGGTAGAATGTCTACCATTCTACCAGTATAAAAGTGTTTAGTTAACTAGAAATTGTGTTGAAAAGTGCCGTTCAAAAGGAAAAGATCCTAATTATTTACTTTACGTTTTATTTACTTTGTTCGAAAAATATTATTTAATTTGTTTAAAAAAAATATTATTTAATTTGTGTATCGCGCACGTGCGAATCTATTCATCGGACCATGTTAACACCAAAAATTATTTACATCAAAAAGGTGCTTATTTTTTCTTTGAAAATCCCTATTTTTTACGATTACGACTGTGTGAAAAGTCTGGCTGCATCCGAAAAACTATATATTATGAAACAAAAATAAACACAAAATTTATTACACGAATCTGTTACCACCACGACAGTCAACTATTTGACGCCCAACACGAGTTTGATGATGAATACATCCACGAATTTTCCGCTCAGATAGCTCTTTCCAAAACTGCAAGACAGCTTCGTGCAATTCATGCCTCGGTTCGTAAGCAAGCTACTTACCACACTATTTCTATAGTAACGTGACAAGGAGTCACTTCTATCCTAGTAAACTTTAATAAGAGAGAGATAACCAACTTTGTTAGAAATCTTTCTTCAAAAATTAAAAATTCTGCGCTACAAATTAGTCTCAAAACAAAGATGCTAATGTGTATGCAGCAAGACTTTTCACACAGAGTTTTCATACTTGTTCTATCATATCAACACAGCTTTGTTTAGTAACATAGATATCACTCCTCCTCTGCCTCTTTCAGTACATTCATAAATATACAAATACTAGTAGTCTCGCCCGGCGTTGCTTGGGTTTGTTTCGACCCTTTAGAATTGGAATTTTTGAAAAGTAAAAATTTTGCATTATGTAGCTTGTTATTCTCTTTAAGTGAACATTTTTCTGGCTGAAATACACTGAAAAATGGTGACACAGCAGTAAAAAATAGGGATTTTCATAGAAAAAAGCACCTTTTTCATATAAATAATTTTTGGTGTTAACATGGTCCGATTTGAATTTTTTCATCTACGGAAGGAAGAGCAAGCCTTCTTCTATCATACTCTCAATTTTGGTCAACTTGCGCCGCAGGGTCTTGGAGGAGATGGTGTTAGTTGAAGGCTACCAAACCTTCCATACACAGGCAACTTCAGCTTTAGGCACAGGAATGGCTGTGTGGTAAGTAGCTTGCTTACCAACCACATGGTTCTGGGTTCATTCCCACTGTGTGGCACCTTGGGCAAGTGTCTTCTACTATAGCCTCGGGCAGACCAAAGCCTTGTGAGTGGATTTGGTAGACGGAAACTGGAAGAAGCCCGTCGTATGTATGTATATATATGTGTGTGTGTCTGTGTGTTCATGAGTTGTTATTATAGATATTTCTACTCTATTATATAAACTTCCTGAAAATACAGATATTGGATAAGTTTAATAGTTCAAATAAACGTTGTGAATTTGCATTTTTGAATATCTACCTTTTAAATATATTCTATGTTTTTTCTTTCTATTCTTTCAGAAAATCACATGAAATTGGCTAAAAAGTATTTTTTACTTTTAAAGAATCATCAATATGTATCATGTTTGAAAGACTCTGCAAAGATATTCTACAAACGTATAATCCTGCTTCTATAAAACATTGCTGAATTACAGTAAAATATTTCCTCTGAGAGAGAAAGCATTTCTTTACTTCTGTGTCTGAAATGTGCAAGAGATAATTTTCTCTTTTAAATATACTTTGATGGATTTCCAAAGAGTATTTGCAACATTTTTAAATATTGGCATTGATCACATTTAGAAGAAATATAAGAGAAGTGATATTTGTTTGGAATAAACTATAAAAACAAAAAGAAGCAAAATATCCATAAATTTTGGTGAGAGGAGAAATATTATTAAAAAGTTGTTGATCTGTAGAACTTGAAGGGTTCATTATATTTTTCTTGAAGAGATGTCGGAAGAATTAAGAGAATCATCATATGACTGTGACATCTGCAAAGAGTCATTCTTAGAAGAAAGTAAATTCAATCAACACAAACAAATTCATAGAAGAGAGAAACAACATCATTGTGATATCTGTGGTAAATCATTCTCTGTTCGCAGTAGCTTAACCAAACACAAGCGTATTCATACAGGGGAGAAACCATATCAATGTGATATCTGTGGTAAATCATTCTCTCACAAAAGAAATTTAACCAGACACAATCGTATTCATACAGGAGAGAAACCATATAAGTGTGATATCTGCAGTAAATCATTCTCTCGAAATCACCAATTGACCGAACACAGACGTACTCATACAGGAGAAAAACCAAATCGCTGTGACATCTGTGGTGTAACTTTTGCTGCTGTGAGCACTGTGATAGCACACAAGCGTATCCATACAGGAATCAAACTATACCGGTGTGATATCTGTGGTGAATCATTCTCTGCTGTGAGTACCTTAACTACTCACAAACGTACTCATACTGGCGAGAAACCATATCAATGTGATATCTGTGGTAAATCATTCTCTGAAAATAAGAATTTAACTACCCATAAACGCACTCATACAGGTGAGAAGCCATATCACTGTGATACCTGTGGAAATTCATTTTCTCAAAGTTACCAGTTGACTCTACACAGATTTATTCTCACAGGACAAAAACCATATCAGTGTGATATCTGTGGTAAATCATTCTCTCGAAGTCAACACTTGGCTATACACAAACGCACTCATACAGGTGAGAAACCATATCACTGTGATATCTGCGGTAAATCGTTTGCTGTTAGAAGTAAGGTAACTTCTCACAAACGTGTTCATACAGGGGAGAAACCATACCAATGTGATATCTGTGGTAAATCATTCTCTTTTGGGTGTAGTTTAACCACTCACAAACGTGTCCATACAGGTGAGGAAGTCCATTATTGTGATATCTGTGGAAAATCGTTTTCTTATGGATGTAGTTGCCAGCCTCGCCCCCGTGCCGGTGGCATGTAAAAGCACCATCCGTTCGTGTCCGTTGCCAGCCTCGCCTGGCCCCCGTTCGTGGCCGTTTGCCAGCTCCATCTGGCACCTGTACGGGTGGCACGTAAAAAGCACCCACTACACTCGTGGAGTGGTTGGCGTTAGGAAGGGCATCCAGCCGTAGAAACACTGCCAGATCAGACTGGGCCTGATACAGCCTTCTGGCTTCACAGACCCCAGTTGAACCGTCCAACCCATGCTAGCATGGAAAACGGATGCTAAATGATGATGATGTAGTTTATCTCGGCACAAACGTATTCATACAGGAGAGAAGCCATGTTAATTAATAATTCTCTGTTCGGATTAGCTTCACTGAATTGTAATTTATTTATACGCCGATGCCAGCGCCGCCTTGACTGGCACGTAAAAACCACCAATTGATCGTAGCCGTTACCAGCCTTGCCTGGCATGTAAAAAGCACCCACTACACTCACGGAGTTGTTGGCGTTAGGAAGGGCATCCAGCTGTAGAAACACTGCCAGATCAGACTGGAAACCACACGTCGAGCAAAAGGGCAAAAGCTTGCTCGATTCTCAGTACGTATACCACCGCTCGAACCGTCGAACCCATACTAGCATGGAAAATGGACGTTAAACGATGAGGTTTATATGTATCTCATTGTGTTCGACTCTCTTCTACTCTTTTACTTGTTTCAGTCATTTGACTGTGGCCATGCTGGAGCACCACCTTTAATCGAGCAACTCGACCCGGGACTTATTCTTTGTAAGCCCAGTACTTATTCTATCGGTCTCTTTTACTGAATTGCTAAGTGACGAGGACATAAACACACCAGCATTGGTTGTCAAGCAATACTAGGGGGACAAACACAGACACACACACACACATATATATACATATACGTGTATATATATATACGACGGGCTTCTTTCAGTTTTCATCTACCAAATCCACTCACAAGGCTTTGGTTGGTCAGCCCGAGGCTATAGTAGAAGACACTTGCCCAAGGTGCACGCAGTGGGACTGAACCCGGAACCATGTGGTTGGTAAGCAAGCTACTTACCACACAGCCACTCCTGCGCCTATATATGCTTGTATATATACATATAGATGTAGGTACGTACATATATGCATATGTTTTATTTATCAGTACGTTTATATATTTGTTGTGCAAAATGGCTGATGGTTAGTAAGGAGAGACACACAAATAAGAAAGGAGAAGGCAAAGGACCACTGATGAGGTCACAGTGTGACGAAAGAGCTCTGGCCGAAATAAGATTAAGATTAATGTAAAAAATAAATAACACTGAAGCAAAGTTAACACCAAATATATAGTGCGTGTGTTTTTATTGGCTAAACTGGCAAAATGACCATTCCGAAATATAACAATATTTCATTCATTATTTTGTTATTAAATGACGAAATGCCACTCATCCTCTTCCAAGTAAGTTTTATCATCATCGTTTAACTTCCGTTCTCCATGCTAGCATGGGTTGGACGGTTCGACCAGGGAAGCCAGAAGGCTGCACCAGGCTCCAGTCTTATCTGGCAATGTTTCTACAGCTGGATGCCCTTCCTAACGCCAACCACTCCGTGAGTGTAGTGGGTGATTTTTACATGCCACCTACACAGGTACCAGGCGAGGCTGGCAACGGGCACGGTCGGATTGGTGCATTTTACGTGCCACCGGGACGGAAGCCAGTCGAGGCGGCACTGGCATCGGCTACGATTCGGATGGTGCTTTTTACGTGCCACCAGTCCAGGGGTCCTGGCATCTGCTGGGTGCCAGTCATAGGATTGGTTCAATTTCGATTTCACTTGCCCCAACAGGTCTTCGCAAGCAAAGACATTTTATATATATAGGCGCAGGGGTGGCTGTGTGGTAAGTAGCTTGCTAACCAACCACACGGTTGCGGGTTCAGTCCCACTGCGTGGCATCTTGGGCAAGTGTCTTCTGCTATAGCCCCGGGCCGACCAATGCCTTGTGAGTGGATTTGGTTGACGGAAACTGAAAGAAGCCTGTCGTATATATGTATATATATATATATGTATGTGTGTGTGTTTGTGTGTCTGTCCCCCCAGCATTGCTTGACAACCGATGCTGGTGTGTTTACGTCCCCGTCACTTAGCGGTTCGGCAAAAAGAGACCAATAGAATAAGTACTAAAAGGCGGTGCTCCAGCATGGCCACAGTCAAATGACTGAAACAAGTAAAACAGTATATGTATATGGAAAGCTAAGTAATCTATTTCCATTTAAGATTTTAAAATTTTAAATATTCTAATAAGTCTTATTGTATACTATATAAACACTGATTGTTATGTAATGGTTCAGTTATCGAAGTTATACTCTTTACTTGTATCAGTCATTTGACTGCGGCCATGCTGGAGCACCGCCTTTAGTCGAGCAACTCGACCCCAGGACTTATTCTTTGTAAGCCCAGTACTTATTCTATCAGTCTGTTTTGCCGAACCGCTAAGTGACGGCGACGTAAACACACCAGCATCGGTTGTCAAGCAATGCTAGGGAGACAAACAGACACAAACACATACATATATACGATGGGCTTCTTTTCAGTTTCTGCCTACCAAATCCACTCACAAGGCTTTGGTCGGCCCGAGGCTATTGTAGAAGACACTTGCCCAAGATGCCACGCAGTGGGACTGAACCCAGAACCATGTGGTTGGTAAGCAAGCTACTTACCACACAGTCACTCCTGCGCCTATATATATATATAATTATTAGATTTTAACTCTACATTTATTTGTAAGATTTTACTTAGCCAAAGAGGTTTATTGATCGTTAATAGTAATAGGTTTCTTGTATTAATTTATCTCTTAATTATATTAATATTTATGTAAGTAGTATTGGATTAATTAATTAATTAATCTTTATATTTATTGATAGCATAAATTTTAGTCTTTAATCACTATATTTGTTGATAGTAATTATTTTTAAATCTTTATATATAAAACTGAAGTTGTGTGAGAGTCTGTCTCCTCCGAATTAGATTCCTAACTACTCCCACATTTTGCGGTGCAGTTTAACCAAAACCGGGTATCTTATAGTCGTGATTCATATCGAGCCCTTCTGGGTATTTGCATGCGTCTACGATGAGTCTATGATTTAAAACAAAATTTACCATCATTTTTTGCTCGGTTTATATAAGGGAAATAACTCTCTAAAAATGCTTATATAGTTATTTCCCTTACAAACAACGCCGGGCGATACTGCTAGTATTTTATAATTATTAGATGTGTACTTAAATCTAAAATATGAATAACGATTATTTAGTTAAATAATTTGGTAATTAAATTTTTGGACTATAACTGAGTTAAGGATATTGTGATTTTATTATGTTTTTTAAAGCTATATTCATACCAGTGCTGGTGGCACATAAGAGAACCATCCGAACGTGGCCAGCCCCACCCCGACTGGCTTCCGTGCCGGTGGCACATAAACAGCACCATCCGATCGTGGCCGTTTGCCAGCCTCATCTGGCACGTAAAAAGCACCCACTACACTCACGGAGTGGTTGGCATTAGGAAGGGCATCCAGCTGTAGAAACATTGCCAGATCAGACTGGGCCTGGTGCAGCCCTCTGGCTTCCCAGACCCCAGTTGCACTGTCCAACCCATGCCAGCATGGAAAGCGGACGTTAAACGATGATGATCTCTAATAGTTGACTTTGTTGTATTATAGCTATTTTTAATTGATAAAATATATTCGTAGTATAAATTGTTAATGAATTTTCCATTTGTTTATTATTTTTTTAGTTAATGACAGGTTTATTTTAAAAGTAAGTAAACCCTTTTTTTAATAATTTATGTTATATGGTATTTATTGGATACTATATAACTACAGATTGATAATCTCATTGTATAAGTATTTAGTTGTTGAAAATATGTATTTCATAACTATATGGTTTTAATAAGTTATTAATTAGCCAACGAGATATTTGGATCGTTAAATAGTTATAGAGTTTTTTTAAGATAGTTTATATACTCTTTTACTTGTTTCAGTCATTTGACTGCGGCCATGCTGGAGCACCGCCTTTAGTCGAGCAAATCGACCCCAGGACTTGTTCTTTGTAAGCCTAGTACTTATTCTATCGGTGTCTTTTGCCGAACCGCTAAGTGACAGGGACGTAAACACACCAGCATCAGTTGTCGAGCAATGCTAGAGGGACAAACACAGACATATATACGACGGGCTTCTTTCAGTTTCCATCTACCAAATCCACTCACAAGGCTTTGGTCGGCCCGAGGCTATAGTAGAAGACACTTGCCCAAGATGCCACGCAGTGGGACTGAACCCGGAACCATGTGGTTGGTTAGCAAGCTACTTACCACTCCTGTTTACAATTTGCTTTTTCATAAGTAATAATGAATAATTAATTTATTTAGTTTTTTTTTTTGATAGAGATAATTTTAGATCTTAATTATTATATTTATTGATGATTTAGTTATTATTCAAATATTTTATAATTATTTGATTTGAACTTAAATTTAATAATATGAATAGTCATTTTTTTTTTTGTTAAATAATTAGATATTGACTATTACTGAGATTAGGTTATTCGTGAGTTTACTATGTTTTTTTAAAGCCATATTATATCTGTATAGATAAATACATTTTCTATCTATTCTTACCTTTAAAATTAATGTTTAACATTATAATTGGATTGTATGACATAATTGTTAAAGTTTCTAGTTTGATAATAGAGTTTTTTATAAGAAAAATTATTATTTTATTTATTTCTTAAAAAATATTGTTTAAATATATTTGCTTATTTATTTAACTATTATCATTAACCTGAAGATTGACTATAACCATAATTCGAATTAGGTTATGGCCATGAAACGTACGTAGTAGTTTTACTTATCTTATATTACACTTTTTGATAGTTATATATATTTAAATTAAAAAAAAGTTTAAAAATTTATTAATTTAAATTCAAAAATATAAATTAATAATTTTAAATATAGTTTGTATATTATATTAATTATTTTTATCGTTTTCACTGTTTGATTTGCCTAATAGTGGTTTTATCTCTAATTTAATTTATATGTATGTATATATATATGTGTGTGTATATATATGTGTGTGTATATATATGTATGTATATATATATATGTGTGTATATATATATATATGTATATGCATGTATATACATATATGTATGTATATATATGTGTGTATATATATGTATATATATATGTGTATATTAATAGTTATCACCATACTAATATGGCAGTCTTATAAATATAAGACTGTCGCTGATTAGCTCCAAGAGGCCACTGCCTCTAGCTAGCTATTTGACACACAACCTGCGTCCATTACAAACCTTTGTACAGGGGAGGTCAGCCGCTTCATCCTGCTAGTCAGACAGCTGTTCGAAGGTTTGTAATGGACGCAGGTTGTGTGTCAAATAGCTAGCTTGAGGCGGTGGCTTCTTGGAGCTAATCAGCGACAGCTTTAGTCTTATATTTATAAGGCTGCCATATTAGTATGGCGATAACTATTAATTTCCAGTAACGATGCCATAATCTTCTTTAGAGAGACTTAGTAATTTTAATATTTCTATTATATATGTGTATAGTTATATATATACACACATGTATATACATGTGTATATAGACATATTTATACATAGACATGTATATACTTGTGCATATAGACATGTATTTACATGTGTATATAGACGTATATATATATACACCAGAGATATTTGGTGTTGCTCAGGAATAAAATGGCATGGTTTACCATTGTTTATTTGTTTTGTAATTGTGACTGCGGCCATGCTGGAGCACCGCCTTTTACTTGTGATTATCTGTTTGTTGTATTTTTGGAATATATTCCTGTAACTCTATGCACTCCTGATTTCTTCATAGATATATGTATCTTTGTTTGTTCCCCCTCTCCATCATCGCTTGACAACCAACGTTGGTGTGTTTATGTCCCCCAATAATTTCGTGGTTCAGTGAAAGCGTGTCCTGTCGTCGATTTCTTCAACTAAAACCACTCCAGCAGGGTCGTGGTCACAAGAAAAAACAACAAAAAGCATGCAAGATACAAAATGTCTTTATTCATACAACAGTTCACACGACACATATTTACATATGAAGAACTCCTTGTCTACTCATTCCAGTCAGAGGTGTTGGTCATTTGGTGAGTGGTCAGCTGATGTTGTACATATACGCAGTGTTTGTTATACATACACACACTTGTACATTATGCAAACGTGCATACGCACACATACATATTGTCTCATAAATATATTGATACTCTCTCCCTCACACAGTCGTATACAGCCACCCATGAGTGAACGGATGGTTAGGTAGACAGGTGAGGTTGACTAGTAGATTGGCAGGTGAGGAGAGAAGTAGGTAGGTAGTGTCTTTTGTTGTTGCACATAATGTTTACTGTTTCTGTGTGTGTTTATATGTCCCCTTTTCAAGTCCTATACAACATTTTTTTCATATTAGATAGAGAGAAGGGGGAATAGGTAGGTACGTAGATAGATAGAGAGAGAGAAAGAAAGATGGGGAGATAGATAGAGAGACAGGTAGGTACGTACGTAGATAGAGAGAAAGATGGGTAGGAAGGTAGATAGGTAGGTACGTAGATAGAAAGATGGGGAGATAGGTAGGAAACTAGGCTGGTAGGTTAGGGTATGTATGGGAGCAGGTAAGTCAGTAGACAGGTAAATTATGGAAAAGGACGGTTTGATGATGTAGTTTAGCTTAGTATGTTTGGCAAGACATAAAAGAAGGATCTCTGACTGGCTGAAGACACAGAAGGACAATTCTTGAAGATGACTTTCCTCAAAGACAAAGAAGGACATTCCTTGGAGAAGATCCAGCAACTCGCTTCTGGAAGAGAGAAGGAAAGGGTTACGGTTAAATGTACAATTTTCTTAGACAATAATGATTCTATATCTAAGAGATGAGGAATTATGTACATTATTTACATTTGACGGACATTTGTCCTCATCTTGTTTGTTGTTAACACAACGTTTCAGCTGATATACCCTCCAGCCTTCATCAGGTGTCTTGGGGAAATTTCGAACCTGGGTTCTCATTCCTAAGGTATTTTTCAATGTTATTATTATTAATCAGGTCACCGCCTGGAATCGAACTCAGAATCTTGGGGTTAGTAGCCTGCGCTCTTAACCCATGGCGTAGCGGTTAAGAGTGCGGGCTACTAACCCCAAGATTCCGAGTTCGATTCCAGGCAGTGACCTGATTAATAATAATAACATCGAAAAATACCTTAGGAATGAGAACCCAGGTTCGAAATTTCCCCAAGACACCTGATGAAGGCTGGAGGGTATATCAGCTGAAACGTTGTGTTAACAACAAACAAGATGAGGACAAATGTCCGTCAAATGTAAATTACGGACAATATTTGATTAAACTGAACAAATTGCATAATTATTTTTTTCTATAAACAAAATAAGTTATAAGAAATGATACGAGTTGATAGTTTGTATATCAATATTTCAGGTTCAAGAAATGGTGTTGTGAGCTGACTTCTCTGTTTTGTAAGAAATGTCAGCTCACAACACCTTTGCTTCAAAGATTTCTTGAAAATAGGGTCCTCACCTGAAATATTGAAATGCAAGGTAAGAGTATAAACCACCAACTTGTATTGTTTTGGCTTTATGAAAAATCTTACTGAATATATATGTTTTTTTGTGTGTGTGTGGTGGGGGTCTTGCAAGGTACTTGGTGACCCTGTCAGTGCAGGTGCCACATAAAAAGCATTCAGGATACACTGTAAAGTGGTTTAAGTTTAGAAGGGCGTCCAGCTGCGAAATCCTTGCCAAAACTGAACTCACCCATACTTGTGCCATGTAAGAAGCACTCTGCTGAGTGGTTGGTTTTAGGAAGGTCATCCAGCTGTAAAAATCCTGCCAAAACAGTCACAGAAGTCTGATGCAGGTTTCTCTTGTGAAACCATTCCAGCATGAAAGGCAGACATTAAACAATGATGTATGTGTGTGTGTATGAGTCTCTCCAAACATACTTACAACTGCTCCAGAAAAAGGACCTGGCATTTCACTGTATCGTCGAAGTGCTTCTCGGATATCGGCTGGAGTAATGGCTTGGAAGGTCTGCAGTTCAAGTTGGTTGGCTGGAACATTCTAGAAAGAGATAAAAAGAGAAACTAGCAAAAGAAGGGACATAAAAATACAAAGACTATAACATCTTTATATATAAGACTAGCAGTATCGCCCGGCGTTGCTCGGGTTTGTAAGGGAAATAACTATATAAGCATTTTTAGAGAGTTACTTCCCTTATAAATTCGGGCTTTCTTAGCCATTTTTGTTTTGGTGTCTTCAAGCCATGAAGTCGTTGTTCTAAAAGAACGCTGGTTTCCTTCACAATGCATCACGACGTTGATTTCTTTACACTCCCTTCCCCACAGCTTCACGAGGGAGGGAAGGGGGAGAAGCAAACAGGTGCGGCTGTGAGCGTGGACGCCAACTCCGCCGCCATCGACATACGATGCATTTTATGCATTAAAATGGAATAAAAAATGATGTTAAATTATTTTTAAAATCGTAGACTCATCGTTGACGCGCGCTAATAGTCAGACGGGCTCGATATGAATCACGACTATAAGATACCCGAATTTGGTTAAACAGCACCGCAAAATGTGGGAGGAGTTAGGAATCTAAATCGAAGGGGACAGACACTCACACAACTAGAGTTTTATATATATAGATTTAAGTTGTGTGTGTGAGACTCTGTCTCCGATTTAGATTCCTAACTACTCCCACATTTTGCGGTGCAGTTTAACCAAAACCGGGTATCTTATAGTCGTGATTCATATCGAGCCCTTCTGGGTATTAGCGCGCGTCTACGATGAGTCTATGATTTAAAAAAAAATTACCTTCATTTTTAATGATTTTTGCTCAGGTTATATAAGGGAAGTAACTCTCTAAAAATGCTTATATAATTATTTCCCTTACAAACCCGAGCAACGCTGGGCGATACTGCTAGTTATATATATATATATATATATATATACAAACCTTGATTCTCTACTGAGAATGACCAAGTTTAAGAATCTGCTGGATCTCACTCCTAAGGGAATCTTACATTGCTTATAAACTCTATATTTGGATGGACTCATTTTAAACTCTGTTGGACTTTACTCAAAGGATACTGGAATATTACACATATATACCATTATGCCTATAAAACGGATTTACGAATCCAATACCCATACATATCTTACATCTATTTTCTTTCCTCCATCTCACTCGCTATTTGTATCACATCTAAACTAACTATGACTTAACTTTTCCTCTCACACCGTCTCCGATGAAGGGATATTATTAATTAATATCCTAGAAACAGGTGTAAGATCTTCTATCTATAAATGCTCTAATATCTATACAGCCTTGGTCTTTCTATCTCATTACACAAAAAATTCTTGAATGGCTGTGTGGTAAGTAGCTTGCTAACCAACCACATGGTTCCGGGTTCAGTCTCACTTCGTGGCACCGTGGGCAAGTGTCTTCTGCTATAGCCCCGGGCCGACCAATGCCTTGTGAGTGGATTTGGTAGACGGAAACTGAAAGAAGCCTGTCGTATATATGTATGTATATATATATATATATATATATATATATGTATGTGTGTGTCTGTGTTTCTCCCCCTAGCATTGCTTGACAACCGACGCTGGTGTGTTTACGTCCCCGTCACTTAGCGGTTCAGCAAAAGAGACTGATAGAATAAGTCCCGGGGTCGATTTGCTTTGGTTTTTTTATCTTATTACGCAAAAAATTCTTATATACACACGCTGACATAGAACCAACGTCGAACCCTTTATTCACAATATTACTGAATCTGGAACTTAATTATGGTCTGTCTATAGCACTTATTTAGCATTACCTGATGCCTTTATCAATGACACCATTATCTCATATATATATATATATATATACACATACAGAAAACAAAAGATGAAGACAGATGCAGGAACGAGTAGTTGTGTTAGTTTAATGCTTGGGAAGAATGGAAAAGTCTTATGTTTCGAGCCTATGCACTTCAATAGAAAAGATTTAGTTAACGAAAAGGTAGAGACAAAAATGTGTAGGGATCAACAATTCAACATGTGTGTTAGAAGCAAAAGGGTTAATAAAATTAAGTAGTTAGCTTTGACAATCTGTTATTTTGAAGCCACCACAGAAAATTCTAAGTCATTTTAGCAGCAGACAAACATAAGTATGAGAGAGAAAGATTAACTGAAGCGAGATTAGCAGCAACAACCACCACAGTGTAAAAGATAACAGTGTCCTAGTGACTGCAGTCTACTTACTTGGTTGGGGGAGACAAGTCCAGTCCCCTTTGTTCCCGTCTGTCCTGAAGGCTGACAACCAGACCCACTATTGTTGATGATGTTCTCCTGGAAGGGTTCATAGAAATTACACGTGTTGGGTATGTTTTTTACTAACGGGTCAGCAGAGCCGCCTATGTGTTTAACCATGGGGTCGGCCGAACTGCCCATTGCTTCTCTCTGGACAATCAATGCCAGGTCCATCAACTGTGAAAACAAAGAGGAAGACAATATTAAGGATAGTATATGAAAGAACCCAGCATCACCACAACCACCACCACTACTACTACTACCAACACCACAACAAGAACCACTAAAAATGACAGGTATCAATGTACAGACAGACATATATATATATATTGGAGGCAGCTGTGGTCATCATCATTTTAACATCCGTTTTCCATGCTGGCATGGGTTGGAAAGTTTGACATGGTCTGCCCTTTATACTGGGTACTTTACATGTGGCACCAGCAGCAGTGAGGTGGCCAAGTAAACTGTAAGTCAAAGACCTGGCCCCCTCCTCCAAAATATCTGTTTCTTTACTACCCACAAGGGGCTAAACATAGAGGGGACAAACAAGGACACAAATGGATTAAGTCGATTACATCGACCCCGAAAGGATGAAAGGCTGAGTCAACCTCGGTGGAATTTGAACTCAGAACGTAACGACAGATGAAATACGGCTACGCATTTTGCCCGGTGTGCTAACGTTTCTGCCAGCTCACCGCCTTCTTCCAAAATGTCGGCTTTGCCTGTCATCCTTTTGGGGATCAATAAATTAAGTAACATTTGCATACTGGGGTCGATCTAATTGACTGGTCCCCTCACCCACAATTGAAGGCCTTGTGCCCATAGTAGAAAGGATTATTATTATTGATGAAAACCCTCAGCTTATTTTGCTGGGTATGATGGAAAGTGTTTGCTGTCCACAGCCATAAGAATTTGACTGGTCCTCTTCCCCACAATTGAAGGTCTTGTGCCCATAGTAGAAAGGATTATTATTATTGATGAAAAACCCTCAGCTTATTTTGCTGGGTATGATGGAAAGTGGTCAGCTGTCCACAGCCAGCAGACTAAGGTGACACTTGTTCACTGGTCAACCTTCAAGAACCTTGTGAAGAATTCTTACAGTTCCAAGCAATAATAATAATAATTACTACTACGATACAATAACTACAACAGTTTAGAAAGACAAAATACAACAATAAAAACAAAACAAAACTAATTTAGCAACAGAAATCAGTAGTATATTTCTCACCTGTGCAATTGTCTCGTAAGCCAGGTAACTGAACATCTCAAGAGCTAAAGGATTAGGCTTGGGTTCAACACACACACCAGACATGAGCCAGTCTTTAAAACGCTGGGACTTATATTTACGGGCTGCAAAAAATAAAGAGAATAATTAATTACAATTAAGTAAAAATAATTGTTTTTTTTTTACTCCTTTACATGTTTCAGTCATTTGACTGTGGCCATGCTGGAGCACTGCCTTTAGTCGAACAAATTAATCCTAGGGCTTATTTTTTACACCTAGTATTTTTTTTTCTATCGGTCTCTTTAGCCAAACCACTAAGTTACAGGGATGTAAACACACCAACATTGGTTGTCAAGCGATGGTGGGAGACAAACACACAAAAGGTGGTGAGCTGACAGAAACGTTAGCATGCCGGGCAAAATGCGTAGACGTTACGTTCTGAGTTCAAATTCCGCCGAGGTCGACTTTGCCTTTCAGGGTCGATAAATTAAGTACCAGTTATGCACTGAGGTCATGTAATCGACTTAATCCGTTTGTCCCCTCTGTGTTTAGCCCCTTGTGGGTAATAAAGAAACATATATATGACAGGCTTCTTTCAGTTTCCGTCTATCGAATCCACTCACAAGGCTTTGGTTGGCCCGAGGCTATAGTGAAAGATACGTGCTGAAGGCGCCAACAGTGGGACTGAACCCGAAACCAGGTGGACAGTAAGCAAGCTACTTACCACACAGCCACCTCCGTATCATCATCATCATCATCATCATCATCATCATCATCGTTTAACGTCCGTTCTCCATGCTAGCATGGGTTGGACGGTTCGACCGGGGATCTGGGAAGCCAGAAGGCTGCACCAGGCTCCAGTCTTATCTGGCAGAGTTTCTACAGCTGGATGCCCTTCCTAACGCCAACCACTCCGTGAGTGTAGTGGGTGCTTTTTACGTGCCACCTGCACAGGTGCCAGGTGAGGCTGGCAACAGCCACGGTCGGATTGGTGTATTTTATGTGCCACCGGCACGGAAGCCAGTCGAGGCGGTGCTGGCGTATACACATATTAAATTAGCAGAGACATTAATGCAACAGAATAAAATGCCCTGTAGTATTTGCTCCAGACCTTTATATTCTGAGTTCAAATCCAGCCAAAGTCAACTTTGCCTTTAATCATTTCAGGGGTTGATATAATACAATATTTATTCTGGTTCTTCTGTGTCCTGGAAAGATAGACTTAGCCCATCTTAACTCATTTAAACACCACTACCGCCACCTGGTGCCTTGGATTTGATTCAGCTCCCCAGTTTAAGGACGGCTTCATCGCTTTCCATCATTCACCAGTGTCGGTGTGAGAGGAAAATGAGAGAGTGGCACCTTGAGCAAGTCTTTTCTGTAAGCCCTGGGCCGACCAAAGCCTTGGGAGTGAATTTGGTACATGGACACTGTAAGAAGCCTGTTCTGTATGTGTGTGTGGGGGTTTGTGTACGTGTGAGTATGTATGTATGCATTTGTGTATATGCATATGTGTTACTCTGACAAACATTTGGTCTTAATACTCACAGAAGTTGACTTGGCGTGATTCACAGAACTCTCGATATTGCTGTGGGTCCATGTGACGAGACAGTAACTCAGCTCTCTGAAACAGACACCATAACATAACAAGTATATGATATATATATAGCTTACAGCTGTTTCTGCTATAAGATGCAATGCGCTCATAGTTGAGTGTTTGAGTAACACCTTACAGCTCCATCAGAGCCTCAAACATGAAATGCAATTTAATTGAGAAAAGAATTATATTTGTGCATATATAAGAAAAAAATACTACTATATATATATATTGGTAAAAATGGTAAGATAACAAAAGAAAGAAAGAGACCTCAATATTATGTAAATAGAGGAATTTATCTGTAAATGTAATATGTGACAATTATTCAATAGCCATGATAAAACTGAGTTTTATCTTGGCTACCGAATAATTGTCACATATTATATTTACATATATATATATATATATGGGTACAGGACATCACCAACAGTGCAAGTAACATGAAATATGTAAACAAAAATGAGTGAAATATATAAACAATGAGAAAAAAAATGGAAAACAGGACAAGTAAACACAGAGAGAGGACCCTTCATCAGTTGTTGGCTGTCTGTCTACTCATTTCGAGCAATCAATGACAATATGAGTTTTCAAAGACAGTTGCTTCCATAAATTCTAAAATTAAATTTAGGATTTATGGAGGGTAATTAGACCAGAACAAGAGGAAAATAGTGAATGCTGGGAGAAACCCTTTCTTTTTGAAAAGCGTAAAGATTGAGAGAAAAACACATCCACTTGTTTAAACATCCATGCAGGAAAAGAAAGATGGGCAATAGTCACATGTGAGCAACGAGAGATAGAAAATGGTGAAGAAGTGGGGTTGGGGGGGGGAATGGAATTAGAGAAGGATGGAGGAAGAAAATGGTATAGAGTGGCATCAAGAAGGTGAAGATAAACTTGAATATATAACAAGTGATGAAGGAAACGGAAGACAGATTTAGCACTAGCCTCTGTCATCAAGGCTGTAATAACAGACGAGATGGTCACGGCTGGACCGCCTTCCACAATTGTCTGCAAGATTTTCCCGAGGCTAAAAGACAATTCTATCAACAACTGTAAAAACGCTATTACCAGACAAGGGAGCCAACTCTTTATGAGTTGCGTCCCTTTACTTGATTTCTGTTTCTCATTTTTCCGTTTTCCTTGAGACATCGATACATTCCTTCGGTTAATTTAAATAATTGTTTATAATTTTAGACATACGGCCAGCGACTTTCAGAGGAAGGGGTTTGTCGACTTCAACCACACCATTACTGGACCTGAACTTCATTTTATCGGTCCTCGAAGAATAGAAAAGCAAAGCAAAGAGCTAGCCGCAGCAGAGCTCGTACTCAAAACATTAAGGAGCAGGAAACAAACAACGCGAGGTATTTTCTCCGACGATTCTGCTGGTCCCAGTCCATCCCCCAACCCCACATAACCTCCATAATAAAATGGGGCTTAGTAGGTGTTGATATTTTGTATAATGAGGAGCAGGTGTAGTTGTGTGGTAAGAACTTTGCTTCCCAACTCCTTGGTTCCGGGTTCAGTCCCACTGCGTGGTACCTTGGGCAAGTGTCTTCTATTATAACCTCAGGTCGACCAAAGCCTTGTGAGTGGACTTGGTAGATGGAAACTGGGCTTCTTTCAGTTTCCGCTTACAAATTTACCCACGAGACTTTGTTAGGCCCAGGGCTAGAGTAGAAGATACTTGGCCAAAGTGCCATGCAGTGGGACCGAACCTGGAACCCTGTAGTTAGGAAGCAAGTGTGTTTCTCACCCCAACCCCACTTGACAACTGGTTGTTGGTATGTTTACATCCCCATGTTGAGACCGAGCAAATAAGCACCAAACTTTAACTGCCAAAGTTTTTGGCTTTGCTTGGTGTCTTAGGATATATACATCTATCTCTCTTTTACTTGTTTCAGTCATTTGACTGTGGCCATGCTGGAGCACCGCCTTTAATCAAGCAAATTGACCCTGGGACTTATTCTATTGGTCTCTTTTGCTGAACTGCTAAGTAACGGGGACATAAACACACCAGCATCGGTTGTCAAGCAATGCTAGGGGGACAAACACGCATATATATATACACACATGACGGGCTTCTTTCAGTTTCCATCTACCAAATCCACTCACAAGGCTTTGGTCGGCCCGAGGCTATAGCAGAAGACACTTACCCAAGGTGCCACGCAGTGGGACTGAACCTGGAACCATGTGGTTGGTAAGCAAGCTACTTACCACACAGCCACTTCTGCGCCTATATATATCTACATATGTATATTAATAAATTTCAGGGTAGCCAAAAAATTTAGAAATTTTTTGCTACCAGTGGTCTAGCGAAAGAAAAAACTAGTAAATAGACTATATATTATTCATATAAAAATACAGTATACTTTTAAACACATAAGGGATGGCCATAATAGGACATCTGACCCGCTAGAAGGAGTAGTTAAACTCCAAACCACTATTAGGTGTAATTTTATTTTTCATTCCCTTTTGAAATTACCCCTAATAGTGGTTTGAAGTTTAACTACTCCTTCTAGCGGGTCAGATGTCCTGTTATGGGCCATCTCTTATGTGTTTAGATGTACACTGTATTTATATATATATATATATATATATATATATATATACTTTATTTAAAGCAGCAGAAAATTCAACAAAATCTGTTACTCTGAGTTTCCATTCTAGCAAAAACTGTCTGATGAATGGCAACGGGAAACTCAGAGTAACAGATTTTGTTGAATTTTCTGCTGCTTTAAGTAAAACATATTACTCTACCACTGGTATTTGAGTACTCTTTTTTTCCACCTTGTTTCACATTTATGTGTTTACTCCGGTATATATATATATAATAAAAACTTACTTGGAGAATAAGAAAAAATCGACGCGAGGCGTTCAATCATATAATAAATAAAACATATGCATATATACATACATATATGTACATACTTACATCTATATGTATATGTACATGCATATATGAGTACAGGACACCACAAATAAATGTAGAACACAACGAGAAACGAAAACATAAAATCAAACAAGGAAACGGACTTTTTTTAACAACGAAAAAACAGTACAAGACAAACAATACAAGGAATATTCCCCTTCCTCAGCTGCCCCTGTTTCGACTCAATGCGTGTTTTGAATGTAAGAGCAGAACACGGCCAGGCCGAAGCAGTCCTTCCTGCAAAAGGAATTAAATAAAATTCTTTTGCAGAGGGGTAAAAAAGTGACAAGAACAGGGCATATGCACAAGGGGGTGCCAAAAGTTCCTAGCTTTGGGTAAAAGAAAATATAGGAAGAATCAGTTGTTAATTATGATTTTATGCAACATATTCCCCTCTCAGATTCACACATTTATCGCAGTGGTCTCTTTTACTCGTTTCAGTCATTTGACTGCGGCCATGCTGGAGCACTGCCTTTTTTTTTTTTTAAATCGAGTAACTCGACCCTGGGACTTATTCTTTTGTAAGCCCAGTACTTATTCTATCGGTCTCTTTTGCCGAACCGCTAAGTAACGTGGACATAAACACACCAGCATTGGTTGTCAAGCAATGCTAGGAGGACAAACACAGACACATATATGTATATACATATATACGACGGGCTTCTTTCAGTTTCCGTCTACTAAATCCACTCACAAGGCTTTGGTCGGCCTGAGGCTATAGTAGAAGACACTTGCCCATGGTGCCACGCAGTAGGACTGAACCTGGAACCATGTGGTTGGTAAACAAGCTACTTACCACACAGCCACTCCAGCGCCTTCAGTTTTCCTAAGCGCTGTAAAACAACTCGGAAGGTCGGGCTTCAAACCAAGCCTTTCATGACACCCTTAAGCAAGAAACTTTTCAGCCCCACCCTTTTGTAGTTATTCAGGAGGACAACAAGACTTTGAATTCTACTCCACATACCCTTAGCTCCAAGGTACCCGTACGTCTACACCTACTCTCGCTTCTAATGACTGGCCTTAAACCACATATCTCACTCCAGCCGTCCACCAAGTTTCATGAGTCAGTGAAGTGGTTGTACAGCTTGTGTCAGTGAGGGCTTTCATTCCTTTCTCTCCATACCAGAACTTCCTCACTTCGTAGGTAGGAGTGGCTTTGTTTGGTCAACAGAGGAACTATCAGCTTACCAGTTGGATTTGGTCTGACCAGTATTTTGTGCACACACACACACACACACAAGCATACACATGTACACACGCAAACACCACATGCACAAACACACACATACCAATACACAAACAGAAATACACCCACACACCAATACACATGCAAGCACACACACACACACAGAAGTACACACACACATACACACTCATACATACACCCACACACATACATACACACACTTATACACACACAAACACTCATATGCACACATACTCATATATACACCCACACACATACATACACTTATACACACACAAACACTCATGCACACACACACACACTCATACATACACCCACACACATACATAACACTTATACACACACAAACACTCATGCACACACACACACACTCATACATACACCCACACACATACATACACTTATACACACACACACACAAACACTCATATGCACACATACACACACACAAACACATACACACACACATCATGAATTCTATTCAAGCAAGTGACAATTGAGTGCATGGACTTATAACAAAGACGAAAATCTTGTGTTGTTTTCATGAGTCACGCCACCAATGATGTTCCTCTGACCCCAACACAGATATAAATGTGTTTTTAATGCAAGTCTACAAAGAGTTTTTTATTTTTATCTCAGACAACTTCATAGCATCAGGCCTTCTTACAGTGTATATACATTTACTATGATACACAAATGACCTAGTGATCAGGGTGTTGCACAACATAATCGTGAGATGTTAGTTTCCATTTTTGGATTGGGTGGTATGTTGTGTTCTTGAACAAAACACTGCATCTCATGTTGCTCACTTTGACACCTGATGTATGGCACCTGTACAGGTGTCAGTACCGTGCACCTGTACAGGTGTCAGTACCGTGCACAGGTGTCAGTACCGTGCACCTGTACAGGTGTCTCTGTGATGGAGGGAATGACCTGATAAACCACACATATATTTTGATCACTATAAAAAATTTACTTCTGGAGGTTGTTCGGCAAGAAAATGCAGGACCCTCATCTGACATTGAGCAACGAGGAGAGTTCATGATAATAACATATACAGGAAGGGCATCCAAATTAGGAAACTATGTCAAGGCTAAAACTGGATGTCAGTGCTATCACTGGAAGATACCATGATAGCTGTACCGCAGACATCCAAGAACTACCGATGACTGCACAGGATATAAGAATGAAATCTGTAGGTGATGACCCGTGGCCTCTACCTGGGATGTAGCCAGTCCACTTATGCATACCTTTCCTTCTTGGGACACAAAACTCTACTTGCGAAGACCTGTTGAGGCAAGTGAAATCGAAATCGATCAAAATCAATGGAAATTGTAGTTGTGATACCAGTGCCGGTGGCATGTAAGAGAACCATCCGAACGTGGCCGTTGCCAGCCTCGTCTGACACCTATGCTGGTGGCACGTAAAAAGCACCCACTACACTCACGGAGTGGTTGGTGTTGGGAAGGGCATCCAGCTGTAGAAACACTGCCAGATCAGACTGGAGCCTGGTGCAGCCTTCTGGCTTCCCAGACCCCCAGTTGAACCGTCCGACCCATGCTAGCATGGAAAGCGGATGTTAAACAATGATGATAAGTATATTATAAAAATGAAAGAAGCTTAAAAAAAATAAGCAGAATAAAAATACAAATTCGAGTAGTTTCTCAATATGCGATAAGATTCTGATGCATGTGCAAAGAGAGTTGTAGTACCATCTACATTACAAAAACGTGTATTGCAGCAATTCCACAGCAGATACCCAGGTACATTGAGGATGAAAGCTCTGATGAGGAGCTACGTCAATTGGCTGACTATCAACCGGGGTATCGAAAAGTTGGTGAGAACTTGTTGAGGTTGCATGCTTGCAGCCAAATCCCTGTCAGTAAAATATCAATTGTGGCCAGAGATTGAGAACCCATAGTCTAAGTTACATATCAACCAAGCTGGACCGATGAATGGTGCATACTATCTAATCATGGTAGACAGGTGTACAAAGTGGCCAGAGGTATGCAGGTGCAATAAACCAATGGCTAAGACAACTATGAATTGTTTGTGTGGTCTGGCACCTGTGCCAGTGGCACATAAAAAGCACCATCCAATCGTGGCCATTTAGTTAGTTAGTTAATTTTTTGGCTCAAAAAGCAAGGCCATGTAGCGGGGACATGGAGTTATGTACAGGGTGGTGTTCATGTAAAGAGTTCAGGCCACTTGTGGTCAAGGGAGACTTTGAACCGAGCGGTCATCGGCATCTTCACCATCTCATCCGGCAGCTTATTCCACGGATCCGCAACCAGGACGGAGAAAGCCCCTCTCCTTCGATTGAGATGAAATCGTCGCAGGTAGAGCTTTTCGGAGTGACCCCGCAGCCGACGCTCTGGAGCAGGCGTGAAGAACAGCTCTTTCGAGAGGTTACACTTTCCGCTTATGATGTTGTGAGCAAGAATGAGATCACCACGGAGGTGGAGTTTTGCCAGGCCTCCGTGCCGGTGGCACATAAAAAGCACCCACAACACTCATGGAGTGGTTGGCGTTAGGAAGGGCATCCAGCTGTAGAAACATTGCCAGATCAGACTGGGCCTGGTGCAGCCTTCTGGCTTCCCAGACCCCAGTTGCACCGTCCAACCCATGCTAGCATGGAAAGCGGACGCTAAATGATGATGATGATAATATATATGTAGGTGCAGGCATGGCTGTGTATGATAAGAGGCATGGTTCCCAGTTTAGTTCCACTGCGTGGCACCTAGGGCAAGGGTCTTCTACTATAGCATCAGGTTGACCGAAGACTTGTGAGTGGATCTGGTGAACAGAAACTGAAAGAAGCTCATTGTACACATGCGGCAAGAAGCTTGCTTCCCAACCACATGGTTCCGGGTTCAGTCCCACTACGTGGCACCTTGAGCAAGTGTCTTCTACTATAGCCTTGAGCTGACCAAAGCCTTGTGAGTGGATTTGGTAGCTGGAAACTGAAAGAAGCCTGTCGTATATATATATATATAGGTGCAGGAGTGGCTGTGTGGTAAGTAGCTTGCTTACCAACCACACGGTTCCGGGTTCAGTCCCACTACGTGGCACCTTGAGCAAGTGTCTTCTACTATAGCCTTGAGCTAACCAAAGCCTTGAGCTGACCAAAGCCTTGTGAGTGGATTTGGTAGCTGGAAACTGAAAGAAGCCCGTCGTATATATATATATATATATATATATATATATATATATAGGTGCAGGAGTGGCTGTGTGGTAAGTAGCTTGCTTACCAACCACACGGTTCCGGGTTCAGTCCCACTACGTGGCACCTTGAGCAAGTGTCTTCTACTATAGCCTTGAGCTGACCAAAGCCTTGTGAGTGGATTTGGTAGCTGGAAACTGAAAGAGTCCTGTCGTAATATATATATATATATACACTCGGTGTGGTTGGCATTAGGAAAGGCATCCAGCCGTAGAAACACTGCCAAATCAGACTGGGCCTGGTGCAGCCTCCTGGCTTCCCAGACCCCAGTTGAACCGTCCAACCCATGCTAGCATGGAAAGCGGACGCTAAACGATGATGATGATATGGTGTTCCAAACACATTAGTTTCTCATAATGGAATGCAATTCTTGGGTATGAATTCAAGAACTTCTGTAAAATGCATGGTAAGGAAGGCTGGGAGGATGGCCTTGTAACCCCAAAAAATAGGAAGTATGATGTATTTAATTAAAGGATCACACTGGGAATATAAGAGACACATAAGTCAACTAAAGAAGAGATATACCAAAGAATGGAGAGAAATTCCTTAGGAAGTATTTTTTGATGTATTCAATGTCCCAGCACTGAAGCTAATGGGGTCCCATAGAACCAACACAAGAAAACGGAAGCAGACCAAACACCTTGATAAGGCCCAAGCGAAAAAATGCTAAAAAGTAATAATAATAGGCGCAGGAGTGGCTGTGTGGTAAGTGGCTTGCTTACCAACCACATGGTTCCCGGTTCAGTCCCACTGCGTGGCATCTTGGGCAAGTGTCTTCTACTATAGCCTCGGGCCGACCAAAGCCTTGTGAGTGGATTTGGTAGACGGAAACTGAAAGAAGCCTGTCTTATATATGTATATATATATATATGTATGTGTGTGTATATATTTGTGTGTCTTTGACAACCAATGCTGGTGTGCTTATGTCCCTGTAACTTAGCGGTTCGGCAAAAGAGACCGATAGAATAAGTACTAGGCTTACAAGGAATAAGTCCTGGGGTCGATTTGCTCGACTAAAAGGTGGTGTTCCAGCATAGCTGCAGTCAAATGACTGAAACAAGTAAAAAGAGTAAAGAGTAATAGATTAAATTTCTTTATTCCTTCAGAATAGCACCTACCTCAGTACCCTCACCACACACATACCTATTTCTTTACTACCCACAAGGGGCTAAACACAGAGGGGACAAACAAGGATATATAAAGGGATTAAGTCGATTACTTCGACCCCAGTGCGTAACTGGTACTTAATTTATTGACCCCAAAAGGATGAAAGGCAAAGTCGGCCTTGGCGGAATTTGAACTCAGAACGTAACGGCAGATGAAATACTGTTAAGAATTTCGCCCGGCATGCTAACGCTTCTGCCAGCTCACCGCCTTATTCTTTTAATGTTTTCTCTCATGAACTGACACTTGAGGACACAGGACCTATTTAACCCTTACACAGGTTCATGTGATATCAGGGCATGTCCATACTCTGGAGGGGCTGTGGGATACATGTTTAGCAACCAACCATCTTCTGGGTTCTGATTTACAAGAACCCCCTTTGCCTCGTTCCCTTCTCTCATACCTTAACTCACTTCTTCTAGAATTATGCCCCTCCCCTCAAATTTATCTGTCTTGTGAGCTTCCTGGTTCCCTCACTGGGTGGTGGTGACACAAGAAAAGCACCCTGTATGCAGTGGAAAGTGGTTGGTGTTATGAAGGACATCCAGCCATAGAAACCATGTAAGGGTCAACGCTAGGGCATGATGCAGTTGTTGAGCCTGTCAGATCTTGTCAAACGGTCCCCAACCCATGCCGGCAGCAAGGGACACAGCATGAACATTAAATGAGAATGACGATGATGATGATGATGATGAGAGCAATGTACTTGCTAACATACAATTTGCAAAACAACAAGGGCAATGTGGTCAGTTAGTTGGTTTTAGTGTTTTTTTGGGTCGATGTCCTGACCACAGGGTGGGAAAAGAGTTAAAACAAGAAAAAAACAGAAAAACATGGGTGGGAAGATAAAAAGAAGAGGGGGAGGTGGAGGGAAAGGGGAAAAGAGAGAGGGTGAAACAGGAGAGGGAGATGGGTGGCAGAGGGGTAAATAGAAGGCGACGGGGGGTGGTGGACAGATCTGACAAAAAGCTTTATGTTGATAAGGAGTCTTTTAATCTGTACACACCTAGGTATGAGAAATATATATATACACATACACACACACATATACATATATATGTATATATATAAATATACACATATATAAACATATATACAAACATATATACACACATATATCAAACATATATACACTCACATATATATATATAGATAGAGAGAGACACGGATACACACACATTTATTGTATGTGTGTTTGTCCCTATATATATATATATATATATACTCTTTACTCTTTTACTTGTTTCAGTCATTTGACTGCGGCCATGCTGGAGCACCGCCTTTAGTCGAGCAAATCGACCCCGGGACTTATTCTTTGTAAACCCAGTACTTATTCTATCGGTCTATTTTGCCGAACCGCTAAGTAACGGGGACGTAAACACACCAGCATCGGTTGTCAAGCAATGCTAGGGGGACAAACACAGACACACAAACACACACATACATATATATACATATATATGACAGGCTTCTTTCAGTTTCCATCTACCAAATCCACTCACAAGGCTTTGGTCGGCCCGAGGCTATAGTAGAAGACACTTGCCCAAGGTGCCACGCGGTGGGACTGAACCCGGAACCATGCGGTTGGTAAACAAGCTACTTACCACATATATATATATATATCATCATCATCATCATCATCATCGTTTAACGTCCGCTTTCCGCGCTAGCACGGGTTGGACGGTTCGACCGGGTCTGGGAAGCCAGGGGCCGCTCCAGGCTCCAGTCTGAATCTGGCAGAGTTTCTACGGCTGGATGCCCTTCCTAACGCCAACCACTCCGTGAGTGGATTGGGTGCTTTTTACGTGCCACCTGCACAGGGGCCGGAGGGTCCGGCATCGTCACGATCGGTTCGAGCATTTTAACGTGTCAGCGGCACGGGGGCAACGAGGTCTGGGGTACTTTGGGGATCGGGGTACTTTGGGGATCCGGGGTACTTTGGGGATCCGGGGTACTTAGAATGGGTAGGGGGTATGTGGAATTGCTGCAGAAAGCAGCCTGGGTCTTTGTAGTCACAGCATATCTCCAGAGATCTCGGTCCTTCGCCATTGCCTCAGTGAGGCCCAATGCTCTGAGGTCATGCTTGACCACCTCATCCCATGTCTTCCTGGGTCTACCTCTCCCCCTGATACCTTCAACTGTTTGGGAGTGGCACTTCTTCACACATCTCTCTTCATCCATCCGCAGCACATGACCATACCATCGCAAGCGTCGCTCTTGCACACCACATCTGATGCTTCTTATATCCAGCATTTCTCTCAGGATACTTACACTCTGTTTTGCGTGCACACTGACACTACACATCCAGCGGATCATGCTAGCTTCATTTCTTTCAAGTCTACGCATGTCTTCTGCAGTCACAGCCCATGTTTCATTACCGTGAAGCATGGCAGTTCGCACACATGCATCATACAATCTACCTTTTGCTCTGAGGGAGAGACCTTTTGTTGCCAGTAGGGGTAGGAGCTTTCTGAACTTTGCCCAGGCTATTCGTATTCTAGTGGTGATACTCTCTGTGCATCCACCTCCGCTACTAACTTGATATATATATATATATATATATATATATATATATATATATATATATATATATGAGTACTCTTTTTTCCACCTTGTTTCACATTTATGTGTTTAATCTGGTATATATATATATACATATTTGAGTAGTTGAATGAATTATCTTATTAAGGATAATTCGAAAGATAACCGATACCTGGGTAGCAAATTCACATCAGAAAGAACACGCCATGGGCTCCTTGAGAGCAGTCAGCTAAAAGTTTTTTGTGCATTTTGATGTCGACATAAGTTCCTTGCCTTTCCTGATGAGAAATCTGCATAATGTACTCCTTATTCCTTCGGAATTAGGAATATGCAGCCTTCGAAACATATGTCGAAAATAAAGGAAATTTGTTAACAAGTCGTTCAACTCCATTCTTTCACAAAAATATATATATACATATATATATATATAGTATATTAATCAAAATAAAAACATGATTCAAAGGATTTAGCAGTACATATGTTTCTTGCCTTTCTACATTGAGTCAAAAGCAGGATGGACGCTTCGATTTCGTGTGGGTGCCCCACTCTGTCGTATGCGACTATGAAGATTTGCATCCCCAACGTAAGACTTATACTGTAATACATGTCCTTGAAGTAGTAATTGTACGCGGCTGAAGAAGGCCATAGACACACATTTACATCAATTATGCATTGTTATAAAACCGTCTAATAAAGGCCTGAAACATATGTACCGCTAAATCCTATGAATCATGTTTGTATTTTGATAAATATACTCTATCACCTACACCACTAAATGGTATATACAGGTGCTTACAACTATCAAGTATTCACCCTGAATTTATATATATATATATATATATATACAAATTGAGATAGGGGTTGTAAATGCAACCCTCCATGGGATAACACACATCCAATATACTGCTAGTGAAGTACCCAACAAAGTTAATACATAAATGTTAAGGATTGCGATGCAATCAATTCATTTACTGTATTATATGGGCAAAGGTAAAATGATTTACCACAAATTACTAATACAAGATAAGAAAATGGAGAAATACATCTAAATCAATTATCAATTGCCAGATAATACTCAATCACATACTTTATTAAACCACCACATAAGAGACTGTAGGGTTAAACATAAAAAAGTAGAACAAATCAGTGTACATAAAGGAATGTACATAAAAAAGTGTACATAAAAGAGTAATGTTGTATAATAAGTAGAATATATATAAAAAAGAGAATATACATATAAGTAAATATAAATATAAGTATAGATTACATCTTACAGCTGTTTCGGCCATGTCTCTTATGTGGTGGTTTAATAAAGTATGTGATTGAGTATTATCTGGTAATTGATATTTGATTTAGGTGTATTTCTCCATTTTCTTATCTTGTATATATATATATGTATATATATATATATATATATATATATACATACATTTGTCATTACACACGCACACAATAAATTTGTGTGTTGTGTGTTGTGTGTGTGTATTGTTTTTCTGGCTGTTTACACATTTTTCG
Source organism: Octopus sinensis (assembly GCF_006345805.1). NCBI lineage: Eukaryota > Metazoa > Mollusca > Cephalopoda > Octopoda > Octopodidae > Octopus > Octopus sinensis. The sequence continues at coordinate 58,737 of NW_021832133.1, forward strand.
GTGTTTTCTTTGATCAGGTGTTCAGATATTTCGAGTCACATGACCTTGGACAGACCACAAAAGAACCGGAAAAAACAAATTTCAACTAAATTTAACTCATTACCCAGGATCTTCACAGACACACGGGACAATTAAATACATTTTTCATAATTAGTAAACAAGCTCTCTCATGAATTAAAACTGAAAGAGACAGGATGGAGGAATGCTAATGGCCCATCAACATGCAAGAAATAGCAGCTAAATGTCTCGCAATTTACACTGTGCCAACAGGAAATAGCAGGCAGATGTTAGCTAATGTTGCTTTACATCATCATCATCAATTAACATCTACCTTCCATGCTGGCATGGGTTAGAGGGTTTCACAGGAGCTGGCCAGGTAGGAGCCTGCACTAGACTTCTGTGCCTGTTTTGGCAATAGGTATTTAAACTTTTTTTTAGATTTTAATTATTTCTGTGTGTGGGGGGGGGGGGTCTTAGAAAGTATTACCTGCAATAGTCGAGGGATTCCTGTATACCTTTTACTTGTTTCAGTCATTTGACTGCAGCCATGCTGGAGCACCGCCTTTAGTCGAGCAAAACGACCCCGGGACTTATTCTTTGTAAGCCCAGTACTTATTCTATCGGTCTCTTTTGCCGAACCGCTAAGTGACTGGGACGTAAACACACCAGCATCGGTTGTCAAGCAATGCTAGGGGACAAACACAGACACACACACATATATATATACATATACATATATACGACGGGCTTCTTTCAGTTTCCGTCTACCAAATCCACTCACAAGGCTTTGGTTGGCCCGAGGCTATAGTAGAAGACACTTGCCCAAGGTGCCACGCAGTGGGACTGAACCCAGAACCATCTTGGAGTTACTCTTTACTTGCTTTAGTCATTTGACTGCGGCCATGCTGGAGCACTGCCTTTAGTCGAGGGAATCAACCCCCAGGACTTATTCTTTGTAAGCCTAGTACTTATTCTATCGGTCTCTTTTGCCGAACCGCTAAGAGACGGGGACGTAAACACACCAGCATCGGTTGTCAAGCAATGCTAGGGGGACAAACACAGACACACACACATATATATATATACATATATACAATGGGCTTCTTTCAGTTTCTGTCTACCAATTCCACTCACAAGGCTTTGGTTGGCCCGAGGATATAGTAGAAGACACTTGCTCAAGGTACCACGCAGTGGGACTGAACCCGGAACCATGTGGTTGGTAAGCAAGCTACTTACCACACAACCACACCTGTGCCTATGAGGAAGAACACCTGCTTACGGAAGCATCCAGTGAGACTGAACCCCATACCTTGACGGTCGTAGCTAGGCTATGCTTGGTTCAATTACAAGCCTGTGTAATCGGGGTTGATTTGGGGGTTAGACAATGACCTGACCTGACTCTTTGAACTTTGAACTTACCACAAGCCGGTCTTGTTTCACTTCGTCCATTGAATCATCATCAAACAGCATCAGGAGTTCACCTGAAGAAGAAAAAAAACAAAAGGTCATTATCACCATCATCCACATCATCATCATCATCATCGTCATCACTGTCCCCAGCATCATCATCGTTGTCATCATTGATACACACTGATGTAGTACACACAAGCATGTGCATCTACCGTACTCTGAACGCCCTGCTCCCCTGGGCAGGGGCCACATCGAAGCTCAGACGTCTGGCAACTGACTTGGTAGACACCCACAAGGTTATCCACCATCTTCCCAATAACAACCCTGGGGCCCTTTTTCAGACGATCCAATCAACAGAACAGCCTGCTCATGAAATTAACATGTGAGTAGCTGAGTATTCCAGAGACCCACACGCCCTTAATGTAGTTCTCAGGAAGATCCAGCATGACATAACAGACCCCCCCCCCATTGAATTACAGGTACAACTAATTTTTTGCCAGCTGAGTGTACTGGAGCAACGTGAAGCGAAAAGTCTTGCTGAAGGACACAACGCTGGTGGCATTCGGTGCCACCTGGTCCCGGAGGCCCTGCAAAGGAAGGCCCTGTGCATGAGCTGTGCTCCCCCAGAGCCAACAAATACAAAAACAGACAAATAAATACAAAAACAGACAAATAAAAAACTACCTCCACACCCACGTTTCTCTGGCTTTCTTAGTTGAAACCTCACACGATTGTTTACTTGGGTCACCGTAACCAGTCAATGCCCTCTGCAACCAATGAGGTTTATTTCCTGTATGAGTTTACCTGTCAAACAAATATCTATTGCTCATACAAAGGTGTACACACACACGTGTGCATATGAATAGGCATGTATAGGTGTGTGTATGTGTACACACATATATATTATATATACTTATACATATATGTATGTATGTGTGTGTATATATATATATATATATATTACGGAGATGTACCTGCATAGCAAGTGATTTGATCTGAGATCGTGTGCTGAAACGAAAACAATTGCCGCGTGGAAGGTGTTTATAAGCCATTTAAGAAACACACAAAAACCATTAGATTCACTTCAACATTTAAATTTAATTTGTCAAAATATTTTCGTTGCTTTAAGACCACGACCTCTGCACTGACAAAAATCCAGATGCAGCACGGATTTTTGTCAGTGAACAGGTCGCGGTCTTAAAGCAACGAAAATATTTTGACAAATTAAACTTTAATGTTGAAGTGAATTGAATGGCTTTTGTGTGTTTCTTAAATGGCTTACAAACACCTTCCACGCTGCAATTGTATATATATATATATAATATATATATATTTCTTTACTACCCACAAGGGGCTAAACATAGAGGGGACAAATAGATTAAGTTGATTACATCGACCACAGTGCGTAATTGGTACTTTATTTATTGACCCCGAAAGAATGAAAAGCAAAGTCGACCTCGGGGGAATTTGAACTCAGAACGTAATATATATATATCTTTATAGGTATTCATGCAAGGATCGTTAAGCCAGTGTTAGGAACATCAATTGCGACCAAGGTTTGGTGGAAGATTTTAATTCAGAACTTTTGAAAACAAGACATTTGTACCACAGAGCCAGAGGTGGTTTCAGGCAGGCTGGTATCAAAAGGGTTAATTATAAGTTACAATTTCCAGCGAAATATATAACTTCACACCCAACCGGGCCTCATATATATTGTTGGATTTCAGGAAGGTAATTTTTGTTTTTTTTGCCAAATAAACACTCACATTGTATATTCGTTCTTCACTTGTGTATTACTGTTCTTATTCTAAACTCATGTCTATTGTTTCACGGAGTAAGCAGAGCAAGAGCATACACGAAGATGGAAAGTGTTCCTGAGGAGGTCACAGATGTGTGATGAAACGTTTCTGGACAATATACAGAATATATATATGCATATATTAGAAGGTAGTCAGAATGTTGGATGATTATATAAATTTTTTTATTTACACTTTTAAAATATAATGCATATATATGAATGTGTGTGTGTATATATATATATATATGTATGTATATATATATTTATATATATATCATATATATATATATATATATATATATATAATATATATATATATATATATATCATCATCATCATCATCATCATTTAGCGTCCGTTTTCCATGCTAGCATGGGTTGGACGGTTCAACTGGGGTCTGGGGAGCCCGAAGGCTGCACCAGGCCAGTCAGATCTGGCAGTGTTTCTACAGCTGGATGCCCTTAACACACCAACACCACTCCGAGAGTGTAGTGGGTGATTTTATGTGCCACGACACAGGTGCCAGACGAGGCTGGCGAACGGCACGCTCGGATGGTGTTTTTATGTGCCACCGACACAGGTGCCAGACGAGGTTGGCAGACGCCACGCTCGGATGGTTTTTTTATGTGCCACCGACACAGGTGCCAGATGAGGCTGGCGAACGCCACGATCGGATGGTGTTTGTTACGTGCCCACAGCACGGAGGCCAGTCGATGCGGTACTGGCTACGGCCACGTACGGATGGTTTTCTTGTGTGCCACCGCACTGGTACCACAAAGATACAAATTCCATTGATGTTCATCTATTTTGATTTGTTTTGATTTTCACTTGCCTCAACAGGTCTTCACAAGTG
>NW_021832134.1:0-7500 GCF_006345805.1 Octopus sinensis
AAAAGTAACGAAATTACTAAACGAAAGCAACCTAGATGGAAAACAAAACTTGAAGACACCAACAACGTGCGCCGCCATATTGGATGGTTAACTACAACAATAAAATGTAAGGAGAAAAATGAGTTTACACCTCACCAACTCTACCTTAGACAAAAATGAATGAAACTTTATGGCAACTCTTCAGACCGAGCCCTTGAGGGAAAGCTGATCACTTTAAGACATGAACTCGGGATGATGAGCGAGAAAATCCGCTATCACAAGCGAATTTTTGAACGAGCCAGTATCAATCGCAAGTTTGTTTCCAATTCACAAACATTATACAGAGATGAGGAAGGAAAATATTACTATTAAGAAAGCTCCTTCCCAAGAAGATCTACAATCATTCTGGCCAAAAATTTGGAACGAAAAGAGGGATTTCAACCTGAATGCATCATAGTTAAATACAATTGAGAGAGAATATAGTACCAATACTAACAGTAAAATATACAAAATTGATGCAGAAACCTTCGCTATAGCAGTAGGCAAACTGCAGAATGGGAAAGCACGTGGAAGGGACCTATCTAATAGTTGGATATTGCTACAAGAAGCAAACATTTTATAGAAACCAGTTCATATGTATGTTCAAAAGGACTATGGAAGGTCAGACTGATATACCAAATTGGCTTGCTAAAGCAAGGACAAATCTTATTGCCAAGACCAAAATCACCGATGGTAGGAAACTACAGGCCCATTGCTTGCCTAAGCATTATGTACAAACTCTACACAAGTTGCCTCAACCAATTCCTCCAGGACCATTGTGAGTCGAACAACATGTGACTGACGAACAGGCTGATGGAAAGAAGGGAGTGTGGAGATGTGCCGAACAACTTTTAATAAACAAAGCTGTTTATACATACTGTGCAGACAGCCTTCGAATGCCGTGTGGTATCACTCAGGTAGCACCTGCTAAACAACAGCAGCAAAAATAAATATATTAATGCTGCCCTGAAAAGTGAAGTGAGCAACATTGTACGAGTAGGCAGTGAACTCCTCAAGAAACACTCTCTTCCTGATAATCTCATATACAGCCCCCAAACAACTGGGCTCTCTTACCTCAGAGAAGACCTGGATGGAAAGCACTCAGCATACAAAAAAAAATGACCATGTATGGGTATGTTGCCCGGAAACTTGAAGAAGACAGTAGAACTGACACAAAGTGCAGCTTCTCTTGGACACAAGACTACTACATCACATCACACTTTGAAGGCTATGCGTTTGCAATCCAGGAACAGGAGATTGCCACAAAGTATCTGGTGAACAAGAGAGATAGTGACGCTCTTGTAATCCCAAGGTACAACCACATGTTTAGGCTATGTCATGTTTCTGTGGAAGACATCACGCATGTGATTAGCAGCTGTCCTAAAATGTCGTCACTCCATTACCTCCCTGTGCGACACAATGTTGTTGCTAAAACAATTTACAATGCCATCCGCAAAAAAGACTGTCCTGAAATAAACTTAGAAAATCCCTCTGTTATGGAATACGTTCATAAGCACCAACTCAAGAAATACTAGTGGAATATTCCTATCAAAACTTCTGTCAATTGTAAGCATAACAGGTCGGATATTGTTTGGGACAGAGGGGCACAGGTATTTACCATCATGGAGTTTAGCTGCCCTGCAGATATAAATGCTCTTTGAAAATCAAAGGAAAAGAGGCTATCTATGGACAACTGCTTCAAAACCTCCAGATTCTATATCCAAACTATGAATTCATATTCATACCAATAATAATTGGAGCACTAGGTTTTGTTAGTAAATGCTTAAAGGAGAATCTGGATAAACTGGGATTTCAGAAAGAGAAACTAACCGTCTGATTCGTACATTACAAGTGTAATCTGTTAGTGGAACAGTGAAAATATGCAAGGCTTTTTTCAAGTTCTAAATGTGAATTTCTCTGTGTTAACTACACCTCAAAGATGGAGCCATGATTCTTTGTTGGAAACCGGCTCCCTCCTCAGTGGAAGATTTATAATAATTAAAAAATAGAAGACACACACACACACACACACACACACACACACACACACACACACAACACACACACACACACACACACACAAAGGCCTCCTTCGGTCATGAATGGCTATGGGATTGCACCTAGAAATTTCCCCTCCGAAGCACAAGTCTGGGCAAGGTGGTTTATGGAAGACCAGTAGTCGCCCTTGAATACCAGCTTCCCCTCTCCATGCCACCAGTGTTATCCAAAGGAAAGGCAAAGGCCGATACAGCTTGGCATCAGTGACATCGCCACTCATTTCTACAGCTGAGTGAACTGGACCAACGTGAAATGAAGTGTCTTGCTCAAGAACACAACACAACCCGGCCCGGAAATCGAATTCATTACCTCATGATTGCAGGCCCGATGCTCTAACAACTGAGCCTTATACATTCACATATACATACATATACATACATCTGAATAGACTGTTTTGCTGAAGAGACTTAACAATCCTGAAATTTGTCGTTTCAACCGGTTCGCTTTTAAAACTGGATCCATTAACCGTAGCGAGTCAAACAAACTAAATGTTATAAAAGAAACGAAATCAAATCCTAACATACCCAGAGAATACTAACCAACAAACTATAAATCAGAACTACAATTTAATGTAAACATGAACACAAGCGAATATGCCAGGAATCTGAGAGTAGAAAGTTTTTGAACTAGACAATATATTGAGTATGATAATAATCTGAAAGTAGAAATACTTAAATAAAATCTATTGAAGATCTCATGATGAACCAACGAAAGACGCTCCTAGAGATAAAACACTTTACGATAAGATAGCGACAACAACAAATATAAAGCAAGGCAAACACGATCATTGTAGACTTATCAAAAACAAAATCAAATAATATTTTTAGCAATCACTGTAGTCTGAGACAAAGTAGGCGTTTCTTTAAAACTTATAGTGGAACATCGAAACCCAAGTGAAAGACAGCGGTAAACAAAGATATAGGAAAATGATAGGACGTAAAAGAAAAGATCTCTCGATCCTTAATGAAATCAAGAGATAAGTCAAGAATGAAAGGCAAAAGAAAGATTAACAAACGTTACATATATACAAGATAACGGAAGCCAAAATCAAAGCGTGTTTCAAACTTATTGTCTTAAACATAAGTCGATATGAAAAATAACTGTTATTCTCAGAATAAAAGAAACGCTTCGCTTCCAACCCTAAAAGATTTTATCAAGGAAACGGTAAAATTAAAATAGAAAATAATATAGCATCAACTACGTGAAAAGTCACTTAACTTTACGTTGGCTTAGTTAATCAAGCTAACTCCCGGTTAAAACGTTCCATTTATGACCATCACATCTTATTTTCCTCCAACTTTATAGGTGCAGGCGTAGCAGTGTGGTAAGACGCTTGCTTCGCAACTACATGTTTAATGGGTTCAGTCCCACTGCGTGCCACCTTGGGCAAGTGTCTTTTGCTATAGCCTCAGGCAAACCTAAGCCTCGTAAGGAGATTTGCTAGACAGAATCTGAAAGAAGGCAGTCATATATTGTGCTAATGCATTTCTTGTGAACGTCCGCACTTTCGTTCCTTTTCGTTCTTTCTATTTGAATTATATATTTGAATTGACTATATATTATATATATATATATATATATATATATATATATGCATTAGTTTAAAAGAATTAAAATATAGTTTATAGTATTGAACGATGATAATGTGATATAGGGGCCTGATGATTGGGGTTACATTTTAAGAAGGGTTCCAGCAAAACGCGGAGTGGTTTAGGAACCGGGAAATATACCTCATGAAACACGTGTAGCCAAGTTATAAAACAGTAGGTATTTAAAATAAAAATCCGTTTTAATATGGTGAGATGAAGGGGCCTACTATCTCAAAGTTAAAATATGTATTTCTTCATTGAGAATAATTTGAACCTCTGTTATGCTGGAATTTTTATTCCCTAACAAATAAACTTAAAACATATATATATATATATAAGGATGAAAGGCAAAGTCGACCTCGGCGGAATTTGAGCTCAGAACGAAGCGACTGACGAAATACCGCTAAGCATTTCGCCCGGTGTGCTAACGTTTCCGCCAGCTCGCCGCCTTAATACACACACACACACACACACACACACACACACACACACACACACACACACACATATATATACACACTCACCTGACAATTATATATATGTATATATATATATATATATAATTGTCAGGTGTACCATTTATTTTTAGAATCATAGTGTGTGGTTTTAGGTTAATCATCTATTTCAGTCGCGTAACGTTTTTATGTAGATACTCCCTCGGTGGCTAGTTTATCAAGGGGTGTAGATACAGAAGAAATTCGCGGAGTAGCATGAAATGTGGATTGTTCACTTAGGATAAGAGAATGCTAAAAATGCACCAAATGAATTAATAGAAAAATCGAGGTGAAGAATGAAAAAAAAAACCCAAAAAATAAACAAAAAACTAAAGACAAAAGTAAAGACTTATCCCAGACAATGGAAAATTGAAACAAGTGAAAAGTATACAGAAATGGCGAAGTTCCAAAATTCTACGAAATATAGCCACTAAATACTTGCAAGGATATTTAACGATTTTCTGAAACAGCCAGAAACAACAACGTTAGGAAATTAAAAGGAATTGAACAAGAATGAAAAGTATTAAAAAGAAAATAACAAAAGAATATTGTAATCATAAAGACTGGCTAAAAACTCAACCGCCTAAAACTGGAGTTCTATAATCTATCAACCGATAATTTGTAAAACCTTCAAGATAGAGAGTTGGCAGAGTTATTAACATGCCCGTTTTTATGTTCTGAGTTCAAATTTCTCTGAGGTCAACCTTGTCTTTTATCCTTTCGGAGTCGATAAAATAAATATCATTTGAGCATTTGGGTCGATGTAATTGACTTTCCGCTCGCCGCAAAAGTTGTAGGTCCTGTTGCAAAATATGATTTAATAAAGGCAGCGTGCTGACAGAATCGTAAAGACAGATAAAATGGTTAGCAGCATTTCGTTCGTCTGTTCGTTTTGAGTTCAAATTCCATTGTAGTTGGCTTTGTCTCTCACCCTTTCGGAGTTCGTTGAAATAAGTACTAGTCCAGGACAGGGGTCGACGTAATTAACGGTATCCTTCCCCCAAAATGTTCAGGCCTTCTGCATATATTAAAAAGGAATATAATCACCATCTTGAACAAATCCGTGATCCAGTCCATACTTAGACTTTTCTTCCACTTCTTACAACCCTCATTTGTAGCTTTGTTGATCAATAGCTGAGGCCTTTGCAACCTCCCGTCAATTGTCTTGGAAACGTAGTTTCCATATCAACACTAATTCTGCTTGATACATGCTTAAAAGTCATCTCAGCTGTGGCAATCCTATCTTTTATACAGATGAGGTGGTGATGAAAAGTTCCTGGCTTTAAGGGTTTCGCTGAAGGCCTGGTTCCAGTGCTAACCATTCAATTTCTTTAACAGGACTTAGAAAAGCTGGAAGACCGCTGTAATTAGCGTATGAATCTGAGAGGGAAATACGTTGAATAAAATCATAATTAACTGATCCTCCTGCATTTTTTAATACCCAAAGCCAAGAACTTTTCAGCACGCTCTCGTACATTAACGTGTTCGTATTTTCAAAGCAGTGGCATAGTGTTAGGCACACAATCGTAAGGTCGAGGTTTCGAATTCTAGACAGGACATCGCATTCTTGTACAAAACACTCCATTTCAAATTGTTCCAGCCAACTCAACTGATGTAACAGTAATAGCTGATGGTTAGACCTGTGTAGGATTGCATCCCGCTCAAAGTGTAGTATTTCCGGTCTTTTATGCGTCACAGAACCGGAATAAACTCCGACCTAATGAGCCTGTGGGCTCGCAACAAACATGAAAAAACAAGACTAAGGCAAACAATTTAAGGAAGATTTGGTTGCAAATTCCTGTAGGTCGAGTGATTACATAGAGATGCATTGGTTCGTAAATCTTTGATAGTGTTCCTCACCTACGAAAACTAGTATCCTAGAATGAATATGCTAGTCAATCGAAGACCAAAGGATTGGTAGAAGTATGACAGAAAAATATCATGTGGCTGAGTTTAACATCCCCACCAGAAAAAAAAGAGGAAAAGGGAATTGTCACAAATGCATATCTATCGAACTCCAAGAAAACAGTACTTCATGCAGGTGCAAGCCGAAAAATGTCTTCATTGAGTAAGGGATATTGTATAGGCGCAGGAGCGGCTGTGTGGTAAGTAGCTTGCTTACCAACTACATGGTTCCGGGTTCATTCCCACTGCGTGGCACCTTGGTCAAGTGTCTTCTACTATAGCCTCGGGCCGACCTAAGCCTTGTGAGTGGATTTGGTAGACGGAAACTGAAAGAAGCACGTCGTATATATATATATATATATATATATATATGTGTGTGTGTTTGTGTGTGTGTATGTGTGTGTGTGTGTGTGTGTGTGTTTATCTGTTTGTCTCCCCAACATCGCTTGACAACCGATGTTTGTGTGTTTACGTCCCCGTAATTTAGTGGTTCGGCAAAAGAGACCGATAGAATAAATACTAGGCTTACAAAGAATAAGTCCTGGGGTCGATTTGCTCGACTAAAGGAGGTGCTCCAGCATGGCCACAGTCAAATGACTGAAACAAGTAAAAGAGTAAAGAGAGTAAAGAGTATGACATACAAGAAAGGAAAGAGACCAGGACATTGTAGAGTTCCTAAGCAACTCTCAAGAGAAAGTAAAGAAAAGTTTCCATGATCACATGCACGTTGGACGAGGTTAGCTTTTTTCCAGCGTACATAAATCGGCATTCTTGTAGGATTACACTGCTGGGGCTACGACAGGAAATGGATCAGAAGTCGCTGATAACAACGGTGGAGGTGTATGATAAAGTGATCGGTATCACATTAACGTTTGCTGTTACCGACATCGCCTGGAGATTTGGTGATTCCCTCAGGCTCTATTGCTTCAAGAGTCGAATCAAGGTTAATATGGTCGAGGGAATTAAGTTCAAATACTTAAAATACTTCAAATAAAGTATGAACCACTTGTGTGATAATGAACAGGAAGGCGCAATACCCTTCCCGCAGACCCCCATGATACAAAAAACTGCAACAACCCCTACAGTGGAAGTAACATCGCTACAATAATCAGTGACTTAGTAAACAACCGCAGTAAAGCAGCAGCAAAATGACCAATTCCAACTAAACAAAAATTTAAAAGAGAGACACACATACACATATATGCACGCGCACACACGTACGCATGCACGCACAAATATTGTAGACAGATAAAAACTGTACAAATAAGGACGAAACAGACACTCATACATGCATGGCTATGCCACTGTCCTCGTCACACCCTCGTCATTTGACAACATTGTGAAGGAGGATGTGGAAAAAAATTGAAAATATGTTTTGCTGAGAGCAAAAACAAGGCTTGTCGCGGTCACGCAACGCCGAAGATTGCAAAGTTTGA
>NW_021832134.1:12500-27500 GCF_006345805.1 Octopus sinensis
CTTATAACTGGGACAGCTAAAGTGTTGATACCTATTATCTTGTTTTTAGCATTGAGCTCTGTGTTTAGTATATTATTATTATTATTATTATTATTATTATTATTATTATTATTATTATTATTATTATTATTATTATTATTATTATTATTCAATAAACCCACCTTCACTATCACGGAACTCCTACTCATCAGGTCAATAATTATTACGCTTTGATCATGACTTTTAAATCTATTCACGTCTTCTTTTTAACAAAAAATATGGTTTTGAATTTCTCTTGAATTTTTCTATATTTCTTTATAATCTCTACCTTTGGACGATAGAAGCCACGGAAATGGTGAAGAAAATCTGTTGTGTATAACTGTAAATTATTTTCTTGACTATTTTCTATTCCTTTCATGATCTGACCAGTTATGGAGAAAGCTGGTTAGTTGTCATGTTTGGTCCCTTTAAGGCTGTACAATTACTTTCTAGTATCATGCTGTGTTCTGAAATAAAAAAAAAATAGGGAAAAAACGACGCCCATTGTTGTTGCAGCTCAATAAGCAGAGGTGGTGTAAAGAGTGTGGGACGTTAAAGTAACAGCTCGAAAATCGCTCAGAAATACCCCACACTAACCTCTCCCATCACTATCATCGGCTACACCAATATCAAGGATGCTGGCGACAGCGACAGCATGGGACAGAAACCCCAACGTCGTTGACGCTGGCAACAGCGATACCATTATCAGCTGCACCTTCGCTGCTAAACACGCGTGCAAAGCAACATGGAGAAAGAGCAGCTACATCAGGAACAGTGATTAGTTACAACGTAAACAAGACCAATGGAGTTGTAACAGCAGTAGCGCTTGTAGGGATTGACTAGATATGGACCTATCGAAGATCGCATAGGAAGGAGGAGAAATGAACGAGGTACGCGACAAAGAACCACACTTCTTTCTCTGAAAAATTATTTTTGGCGGGGGCAATAGAATCGGTGACTTATTTCTGTTTCTCAGTGAAAAAATAAGGGTTTCTCTACCATCTGGATGGAAGGATTTGAGAATCTCTGATTTACGATTATAAATTTGCTACATCAGATCTGGAAAGAGTTTTAGAATCATAACCTTTGTCTCCTAAAAACGGAGAAGGAAGCGAATCACCTGTTGCCCCCATGCGTTGCATATGAACTTATATGTTTCTTTACTACCCACAAGGCACTAAACATAGTGGGGACAAACAAGGTCAGACAAACGGATTAAGTCGATTATAACGACCCCAGTGCGTAACTGGTACTTTATTTATCGACCCGAAAGGATGAACGGCAAAGTCGACCTCGGCGGAATTTGAACTCCGAACGTAACGGCAGACGAAATACGGCTACGCATTTCGCCCGGCGTGCTAACGGTTCTGTCAGCTCGCCGCCTTAAGGTAAAAACAGACGATATACTTATTTCTTTACTACTCACAAGGGGCTAAACACACAGAGGACAAACAAGGTCAGACAAACGGATTAAGTCGATTAAGTGCGTAACTGTACTTAATTTATCGACCCCGAAAGGATGAAAGGCAAAGTCGACCTCGGCGGAATTTGAACTCCGAACGTAACGGCAGACGAAATACGGCTACGCGTTTCGCCCGGCGTGCTAACGGTTCTGCCAGCTCGCCGCCTTAAGGTAAAAACAGACGATATACCATAAAGCATTTCGCGCATATGAACTTATAGGTGCTCAGAAGCACACAAGTGTTTCACAGCATTCGAGTAAAGTTGTCGAGCGTACGTCAGTATTGGCAGTCTACAGAGGGTTAACGGAAAATAAGAATGAAGTGGTCTAGGAGTTGGTAAAATTAATTAAGTTGCGTATTTGAAAAGATTTCAGTCTAGAATCTATGAATAATTTCCAGAAATCCCAGGTGTGATAATACAAAAAGAAAGATTGAGGTAGCATTGCCAGTTTGGCGTAAACTATATTGGCATGGATGTGTCAATAGTTGTGCCTCTTCAAGACCCGCACTAGTTCGCTGTCCGCATATTTGAGAAATGTAGTTTGGTTTTGTTTCTCATTGGGAAGCCCACCTCAACCAAAAATTAATATCCATTTGCTGGTGAATGCTTTATTTAAGAGGCTGTCATAAATGCAGCTCATGATTAGAACGATGTTCTTGCTCTGTCTGTCTGTTTGTTTGTATCTGTTTCTGTCTGTCTGTCTGGCCGTTTCTCTGAAACTTTGAATTACGTGACTCTGAATTTCACGTCTCTTATCTCCGAAGGAAATCTAAAGAATGCAAACGTGTTAATTAGAATAATCGGAACAACAGGAAAACAAACACAAACGTTTGGATGCATATGCGAAAATGAGATAAACCAATTTAAATATAAATGAAATATTTGCTATTATTATGGAACAACAAAATTTCTTCCCATTAATTGCGCGTATTTTAAGCTACAAACCTTCACCAAACGCCATACATGCTCAGATATGTCTAAATGCTAGTATGCTAACGAATGAATGTACCGAGGCGAGAAAGTTAGAAAAGTAAGTAATTAAATGTATTGTAAGAAACAGTGTATATCTCGTTTAACTTCAAATCTCACTTTGAACTCTCCATTCAATTCGCGAAGTCGTATATAGTAAACAGTATGCGAACTAGCCAGAAAGGGAAGCGAAATAGGTAAAAGATAAGAACACGAAAAAAAGTAAAAAAAAAATAGAAACAATGAGAATGTGGTTATCAAACTTCTCATTAAAAAGTGTTTTATGAAAATTGCATAGTAGACATTTAGCTGCATGCGAATAATTATAAAGAATATAATTTCTGGAGTTCAAGATCTTATTCAGTGATTAGCAAGCAAAGATGCAAAAGGCTGCTTATTTCTATTGTTACCATTTTTGTAAGCTGGCTCAAAAAAAAAAAAAAAAAAAAAGACTAAATTCTATCAAAAGAACAGTCAAAAGTTCCTCCAGTTTCGAAATATATCTGAAAAGACGAATTGGAAATGTTTTGTTTGATTTTCTAAGGAATGTGTAAGTACGTAATATGAAGTTTTGAATTTATTTGTTATCGTACTGTTGTTGAATTTTTGTTGAAAGCTATTTGGAAAGAACTAGCAAGACAGTTTCCATTAAGCGGGCAGTTACACTGGTTCATACATTTACAAGTGAGTTCGGTGATGATATTACTATTGTTTGACTTGTATTAATGAAATTCACGATTAGAAACATTTTGGCAACAAGAGTAAAAATTTATCAATATTTCTATTAAAGATTTTATAACATCTGTTTTCTGACAAACTAAAGTAATACTATCTATCTATCTATCTATCTATCTATCTATCTATCTATCTATCTATCTATCTATCTATCTATCTATCTATCTATCTATCTATCTATCTATCTATCTATCTGTGCACCGTTTTCATTTCTTTTCTCCCTTTCTGTTTTCGTTCTTTTTTCCCCTAAATTGTTTCTTCATTTCCCTCACTCTATATTTTTCAGTCTTCCATTTTCCCTTAATATTTCTCTTACATGCTTGCTGTCAATTCCATATACATTTGCATTTCTTTATCGACCACACTGTAATTTAATAGTTGCGAAGATATGTTATGCATATAGTTAACGACAAAGTTAAAATATTCCTAACATTATACAGGAGTAACTTAAAATGACAAGTGCCAATTGACATAGGCTTATCTTTCGTATGAACTGACTGTATTTCATCAATGCTTTTATTATTGATTCACAGCATCACCGCCATTTCAAATACACCTCCGTCAGTAGGTGGATGTTACTATTTATTGTTTAATTAGAATTACGAAGATGGTATGTTGATCAATAATATCATTGTTCTTGTTGTTGGTTTTGTTGTTATTCTTATTCAACCTCTTCAGTTTCTCCTTTTCTTTTTCCTCCTTGTCCGCTTCCTCATCTTCTTGCTCTTTCTCATTGATCATTTCTTCTTCTTCTTCTTCTTCTTCTTCTTCTTCTTCTCTTCTTCTTCTTCTATCCACTTCTTTCTCTATATTGTTGTTGTTGTTGTTGTTGTTCTTCTTCTTCTTGTTCTTGTTCTTCTCCTCCTCCTCCTCCACCTTCTTCTTCTTTTTCTTCTTCTATCCACTTCTTTTTCTATTTCGTTGGTATTATTGTTGTTTATCTTTATCTCCTCCACCTCTCCTTCTCCTTATCCTCTCCTCCCACCCTTCCGCCTCCTCCCATTCTTCTTCATCGCCTCTCCCCATTCTTCTCTGTTATCTTCTTGTTCGTCTTCTTCGCGTAGAACTATTCAATGTTAACACCGACATTTTACAGTTTACGAATACGTTTTTAAGTTAACATGTAAAAATGCTGTTATCATTGTTAAACAAAACAATATAAAAAAAAAGAAAAATTACTCATGGCCAGAAAAAATGTTCAAAGCAAACAAAGACTATGAGAATTTCCTGACAATATTTACAGATCCTTAGTATTGCAATTTTTCTGCAAAGTGAGTATATCTATTTTAATCAGTAATTTGTCACAGGTCTTGCAGAAAAAAGCTGTATGTATTAGTGCAGATGTATCAATTTCAATAACATATTTTAACATAACCAGTACCTGACATTTTAATACCAACAGCTCACGCGGCTCTTGTGTATATTCTAACACAACGTGTGAAACATTAAAATAACAACAGAAACAATAAACCAACATTCTCTCAACAGCAATGCCAAACTGATATGAAATATAAATACAACTCGGTGTGTAATTCTCAAACACAATACTGCACACATACTCCACCACCGAAAAAAAAAAGGCTGGTGCGCATCCAGTGATGCAAGAGAAACTATTATGAAACTGTTGAAAACAGTTTTATAAGTGTTTAATTACTATTATCATCATCATCATCATCATTATCATTATTATTATTATTATATTATTATTATTATTATTATTATTATTATTATTATTATTATTATATATTATTATGGCATATATAAATATATACACCATATATATATATATATATATATATATATATATATAACATTAAAAAAGTAAATATAATTTTAAAAAAATCTTTGTTATATTTAATAAGAGTGTATCAAGTAATTTTTCACAGATTTATAATATATATATATATAGAATATATTTATATATTTATATATATACATCCATCCATCCATCATCCATCCATATTATATATATATATATTATATATATATAAATATATATACATATATATATACACATCCATATATGTATCATATATACATATATACAATATATATATATATTATATATATATATATATATTTATATATATACATATGTATCATCCACATACATACGAAGTTTCTCATTGAAAAAACGGAGACTGTAGGTAGAAGAATGAGGTGGAAGACTTCCTTTGACAACAAAGCCAATCTCATTCCCCAAACACTAATGTCTAGCACGAAACAAATTGCTATAAAATCTTAAAATCAAAATGTTACGAAATATTTATCTAATGTTTTCTAATGGTAAAAATGGTATCGTTCAAAGATTACTTTTTAGCAATTTTCAAGCTCATAAAAACTTATTTTGCAATAATTCCAAGTACATATATACTGTATCTTTAGACAAAATTCTATATCAGATAGATTTTCTAACGAATGATATGCTTTTGTAAAAAAAAAAAAAAACTACGAAAGGGAGTTGAACGCTAGTGTTCTTTTGTACTCTAAGCACAAGGCCCGAAATTTTTGGGGGTAGAGGCCAGTTGATTAAATCGACTCTAGTACACAACTGGCACTTAACTTATCGATCCCTAAAGGATGAAAGGCAAAGCCGACTTTGAACTCAGAACGTAAAAATAGACTAAATACATATTTCTTTACTACTCACAAGGAGACAAACACAGAGGGGACAAACAGATTAAGTCGATTACATCGACCCTAGTGCGTAACTGGTACTTAACTTATCGACCCCGAAAGGATGAAAGGCAAAGTTGACCTCGGCGGAATTTGAACTCAGAACGTAACGGCAGACGAAATACGCCTACGCATTTCGCCTGGCGTGCTAACGTTTCTGCCAGCTCGACGCCTTATGAACACATAGTATTAAATAACATGAAGTCGAATTTGCAGTGTGATCTCTAGAATAAACGATTTAAAAGCACTATACTTTTAGTAGTGGAGGCACATGGCCTAGTGGTTAGAACAGCGGACTCACGGTCGAGGGATCGCGGGTTCGAATCTCAAACCAGGCGATGTGTGTGTTTATGAGCGAAACACCTAAGCTCCACGCGGCTCCGGTAGAAGGTAATGGCGAACTTCTGCTGACTCTTTCGCCACAGCTTTCTCTCACTCTTTTCTCTTGCAGTTCACCTGCGACGGACAGGCGTCCCGTCCCTATACGCCAAGGAAACCGGGAGTCCGGCCCTTACGAGAGGAACAAACAACAAAACCTTTAGCATGTATTGAAAACTACCTTAAATATAGATACATAAATATATCGGCGAGAAGTGCATGTCGGGTTTGCTAAAATGTAGCAACCAGTCCATTCATTTATTTATAATTGCATACATTCTTATAATGCACTCTTAAATACTAGCGAGTATAGTTGCATACGTATTCATATACATGAAGTTATACAAAAGAATACTTATTCCCCCCCCCCTTTCCCTCTTTGATATCGATTTCCATTTTAAAACTATCCTAAAACCTGTCTAGCGAAATGCTCAATCAGAACCCTTAAAAGCAATTCTGTATTTCTCTACTATACATTATAGATGCTATATGTGCGATAAAGATTGAAAATTATCAGCAAAATGTTATTTAGTTCTTATTTTTTCCCTAGTTTTATTCACAATAAAGTGAAAAAAAAAAAGAAAGAAAAAATTAGCTTTGTTTTAAATTTTTGATTGTCACGGATTTTGCATTTTAAAACTATTATATATAGCAAAGTGTTCGGTCGAATTATAAAACGATGCTTAATTTTGTGATCAGACCATTAAGTTTGATTAATTTAAAAACTGTTCTTTTTGCTTCTCTTTAATTACTTTTTGTTTTATTCTTCCTCTCGGTTCTCGATCTTCTGTTTATTACCCAGTTTTCCTATCAAAAGACAAATGTAACCACTCTGATGAAATATTATTTATCTTCTCTTTGTGTAACGTCGGAAAAATTTTTCACTATTAATCCTGTAATTTTTGCTGAGCACGATCAGATAAGGGATTTTAAAATTGCACATTAATTTGCATTGGTTGTTATCTAATTTTCTTCTGTGATGTCGCTCTGATGTAGTTGAGATGATACAAAATATCAGAAGTATTCAGTTTGGTCTTGTCATCATATATTCCACCCGAATCGACGTTGCCTTTTATCATTCTAGTATCGGATCAGCCATAGATTATATAATAAACGTCGATTCGATTGATTACAGTTCAAGATAACGAGGAAGAGGCAAGGGTGGTTGATCAATCTGGTAGAAATGCCGAACAAATCTCACCTCAAAGTACACTATATTTATGCACACACACACACATACACACACACGTATGTATGAAAGATTCATTGGATACTATGCAGGAAAACTGCTGGCACGGTTTCGATCTTAACCCAGATCGATCAGATCTTCTTGATAAATTAGTGACGGAATAATCATGAAGAAAGTGTAGAAAATTATACGTACGCTGGTGTAGAAGAATGATCCAGAAGAATAAATAACTCAGAGATGCTATCTGCTTGAAAACTGATAATTAAGTTTAGTGTAAAATTAAATTTAAGAAAACATTAAGAATCTAAGCAGAAATAATTATTCAGTGGAATAAAAGCAACATTAACCAATGACGAAACGTTGTGTTAACAACAAACAAGATGAGGACAAATATCCGTCAAATGTAAATAATGGCGCAGGAGTGGCTGTGTGATAAGTAGCTTGCTGACCAACCACATAGTTCCGGGTTCAGTCCCACTGCGTGGCACCTTGGGCAAGTATCTTCTACTATAGCCTCGGGCCGACCAAAGCCTTGTGAGTAGATTTGGTAGACGGAAACTGAAAGAAGCCTGTCGTATATATATATATTTATATATATGTATGTATATGCTTGTGTGTCTGTGTTTGTTCCCCCCCCCCCAACATCGCTTGACAACCGATGCTGGCGTGTTTACGTCCCGGTAACTTAGCGGTTCGGCGAAAAAGACCGATAGAATAAGTACTAGGCGTGCAAAGAATAAGTCCTGGGGTCGATTTGCTCGACTAAAGGCGGTGCTCCGGCATGACCGAAGTCAAATGACTGAAATATAAAAAAGGAATGTAAATAATGGACTAATATTATTACTTTAGCATGTATTGGAGACAAGGATGGATATGCTTAGACTTGATCCCTTGTAACATTTAGCTTCGTTTCTGTACACGTTAATCTCCCACCCCGCTAAGGTTAAATTTACTCTAGTCATTATCTAGGGTTGTAGAAGCCATTAATGCTCTAGTCATTTCCTAAGGTTGTAGAAGCTCATTATTATAACAAGATGTATGATACTAATTATCTCCCTCTAATTCCAATATAAAAAAAACTAAGATGAATAGTAATTGTATCGGCAGGGTATAAAAGTATAAACACCTCTCTTTCTGAGAAATAGTCATTTCTCCTCTCTCTAACACACACGTCACACACATACATGCACTCATACATGCATACATTTATACACTCATATATACGGGCATCTTTCTTTCTTTCTTTCTTCCTTTCTTCTTTTCCTTCCTTCCTTCCTTCCTTCCTTCTTTTCTGTTTCTGTCTATCTATGTGTCTGTCTGTATGCAAACATACACACAGACACACACACACACACAAACACACACACACACACACACACACACACACACACACACACACACATATATAGATCCGTACACACACACGCACACACGTATATGTGCATATACTGACATTCCTACACCCATACACAACACGCACATTTATATTAATGACATAACCTGTGCTACGAATGCTATAGTATTAATACTGTCCACGACCTAACCGAAACTTGGTTCCACATTTTCGCAAACTCGTAGTCTCTGATTATTTCTGTTATTCGTAAGCACATTGCAGGGAAACGTGTTTCCATTGATAAACAAAGCAATGGAATACAGCAGCGGGTAATTAAACCTTTGATTTCTCAACGATTTAATTAATCTTTGCTATATCTTAGTGCTTCATAATTGCTGCCGTGTGTAAGATTTCCTTTGTTCTAAGTTAACTTCTTTACATACGACACACAAAACATCATCTACGCCATCTTGGTTAAAGAATGAACTGCTCTTTCTATTTACCGAGTCCTATCTCTCTATATTCTTTTCTACTCTAGAAACAAGGCCCGGAATTTTTGTGGAGGGGGCCACAAAAGATGAATAGTTTAGATCGACTCCAATACACATCTAGTACTTAATTTATCGACCCCGAAAGAATGAAAGGTAAAGTCGACCTCGGCGGAATCAGAACTCAGAACGTAAAAGACAGACGAAATACCGCTAAGCATTTTGCCCGGCGTGCTAACGTTTTGCCAGCTCGTCGCCTTCTTTAATAGAAATATTCTTTTCTACTCTAGGCAGAAGGCCCGACATTTTTAGGGAGGGTGATAGTCGATTAAATCGACCTCAGTACGCAACTGGTATTTAATTTATCGACCCCAAAATGATGAAAGGCAAAGTCAACCTCGGCGGAATTTGAACTCAGAACGTAAAGACAGACGAAATAAATATTTCTTTACTACCCACAAGGGGCTAAACGCAGACTGTTGAGCAAAATTTAAATATGAACTCTTCCCCAAATTTGTGCATGTCAACTTTTATTCTCTCTCTCTCTTTGTATACATACATACATACATGCATACATACACACACGCGCGCGTGTATATGTGCCTATGCTTAGATATGTGTTGGACAGAACAGGTTCCCACAGATCTAATATGAAACAGAATACTTTAAAGTATTCAAAAATCTTTGGCCGATGATACTTGCCCAGTGTGATGCCCACTGGGATCAAAATAGGGTCCGAAGGTTTGTTTTGGATTCCTTTCTCTATAACTGGAGTCAAATATTCATGAGTCATATTATAGCCGAATCGTTGTTTGTGTAACATTCGTCTACTCGAACAGACGAAGGTCTGTACCCAGGCAATGTCTCTGCGTATTGCTTCTTATAGCTGTCGCTCTCTCAGCCCATTAATTTACAACAAGACAAAACCTTCAGGCATCGCGTCAACGGATGAACATCTTCTTGGTCAATTGTCTGCTACAAATAGTAACCACAAAAAAGCGGCGAGCTGGCAGAAACGCTAGGACGCCGGGCGAAATGCTTAACGGTATTTCATCTGCCGCTACGTTTTGAGTTCAAATTCCGCCGAGGTCGACTTTGCCTTTCATCCTTTCGGGGTCGATTAAGTAAATACCAGTTACGAACTGGGGTCGATATAATCGACTTAATCCGTTTGTGTATCCTTGCTCGTCCCCTCTAAGTGTCGCCCCTTGTGGGCAGTAAAGAAATAAGACATAGTAACCACAAATTTTGCAAATTCCACTCTTAAAAATAAAAGGGAATATGTTGGACGGTATAGTTTTATGTACAATGTTTAATATGAACCTCTATTGTGTCTGAAAATATGACGTAATGATCATTGTTGGAACACCTTTGATCATAGGTCTGCTAAATTAGGGCCGTCTTGGGGAAAAAACCGCCGCCGCTACACCACCACAAATCAGCACTGGCACAAAGTAATTATTCCATTAATCTAATTGATAAGTGGTTATCGATGTGCTGCTACAGATGAAAGAAAGGGTCGGCGTATAATTATTGATGAAGATGACGTTAGCTTTCGGTGTTAAATTCAAATAACCTTTCGGGTGATACATACATGCATACATACATAATGCATATATATACATACATACATACATACATATACATACATACATACATATATATATATATATATATATATATTATATATATATATATATTATATATATATATATAATATATATCTATATATATATATATATATATCTATATATATTATATATATATATATATATATATATATATATATATATATATATATATATACATAAATATATATGTAGTGTATTTATATATATGCATATATATATACGCGTATATACACTCATACACATACACACACATATATATACATATAAATATGCGTTCCTGTATGGTTGCGCAATATCAACAATAGAATAGGTAATGTGTATGTATGTATGCTTGTATGTATTTATCTGTCTGCCTGTCTATCTATTTATGTATTTCTTTATACGATTATTCATATACATATATATATATATCATTATATATATGTACAAATATACATACATACATACATACATACATACTACATACATACATACATACATACATACATCATATATAATATATATATATATATATATATATATATATATATATATATATATACAATATATATATAATTTCTGGTAGGGACACCGTTTTTCTGAAAGGTAGGACATAGTATTAATTGGTAGTATTTATGGGTGCTAAGCGAAGTACGTTGTCCTTATCAGCAATTAATATGTATGTACCAGTTGCCGGGAATGTGTTTAATATGTAAATTGATCTAGGAGAAGCATTTTAAGCACGTTGTTAATGGACGATTAATGGGTTGGATGTGATGCTGAGGAAGGAGCAATTAGTCATGAAATATGCATATACAAGATGTCCCAGAAGTCACTAAGGAGTTTCAATTTTTAATAACTTCCTTAATTTTACAAATAAATGCATGAAATTTTGATACAATGTAAAGGACATAATTGAAATTAATGTGCACAAGTTAAATTTTGTAACACCACTACATCACTTAGGAAAAAGGACATCGCTTAAATGACTTTGATGTTCTCTTTCAGTTGTGCCAGGGTCTCCGGTTTGCTGACGTAAGCACTCTTTCAGGTATCCTCACAAGAAAAAATCCGGGGTAGTCAAATCTGGGGAAGCTGAAGGCCATTCAATGTAGCTCTTACACATGGTTCCAGCAAGATGGGGCAACTGCTCATACTGTAAGAGAAACAATGCAGTTGCTACGGCAGTGTCTTGGAAAGAGAATAATCTCCCGCTACGACAATGTCAACTGGCCTTCACGTTTCCCAGACTTGACTAGCACGGATTTTTTTCTTGTGGGGATACCTGAAAGAGAGAATTTACGCCAACAAACCGGAGGTCCCGGTGCAACTGAAGGAGAACATCAATAGAGAAATCAGAGAAGTGGGGTCTAAAACTCTTGAGAGAGTTATGGTGCAAGTTTTGGAGAGAGTACAGGTGTGCGAAGCCGATGATGGCAGCCATTTAAGCGATGTCATTTTTTATGTGTGATGTAGTAGTGTTTCAAAATTTGATTTGTGAAAATTAATTTCCGTTATGTTCTTTACAATGTAACAAAATTTCATGCATTTATTTGAAAAGTTAAGGACGTTATTAAAACTTGAAACCCATCAGGGACTTTTGGGACAACCTGTACATCCGTTACATGTTTTGTCTCTTCGATCGCATTATTTACGTAGACGTATTCGTATAAGAAACGTCGTAACTTTCAGAGCTGGCTCTAAATTCTACAGAATATCTATCTATCTATCTATCTATCTATCTATCTATCTATCTATCTATCTATCTATCTATCTATCTATCTATCTATCTGTCTATCTATCTATCTATCTATCTATCTATCTATCTATCTATCTATCTATCTATCTATCTATCTATCTATCTATCTATCTATCTATCCACCGTTTTCTTTTCTTTTCTCCCTTATAGATAGATAGATTATCTATCTATCTATAGATATATAGGGAGAATTCACGAAAAAGAAACAAAAGACGAAGACAGGTGGTGCAGAAAACAAACAGATGTATTAGTATAACGCTCGAGAATTGAAAAAGTATTTAACGTTTCGAGCCTACGCTCTTCCATAGAACGGAACACAGAAAGAAACAAGGAGAGAAAAAAAATTGTGTAGTGGCTAGCGATTAATCATGGCCAATGATATATATGATATATATATGTGTGTGTATGTGTGTAATATATATATATATATATATATATATATATATATATATATATAATATATATATATATACATACATATGTATACACACACACACATATATATGCATATATATTGCAGAGAGTGAGAGAGAGAGAGTAGAGAAAGGAAGAGAGGTGAGGAAAAAAAGAAGCTAGTTAGATAGCTTGATCGATAGATACGGGGTGTGAGAGAATGCCAGAACGAGATGATCTCCGTCAACTTTGTCCGGTCAATGATACCCACTCAAAATCTATGGCTTACAAACAACTCTGATTGTCTACATAGTCTTTTACTCTTTTACTTGTTTCAGTCATTTGACTGCGGCCATGCTGGAACACCGCCTTTAGTCGAGCAAATCGACCCCAGGACTTATTCTTTGTAAGCCTAGTACTTATTCTATCGGTCTCTTTTGCCGAACCGCTAAGTTACGGGAACGTAAACACCCCAGCATCGGTTGTCAAGCGATGTTGGGGACAAACACACACACAGACACATATATATATATACATATATACGACAGGCTTCTTTCAGTTTCCGTCTACCAAATCCACTCACAAGGCTCTGGTCGGCCCGAGGCTATAGTAGAAGACAATTGCCCAAGATGCCACGCAGTGGGACTGAACCTGGAACCATGTGGCTGGGAGGCAAGCTACTTACCACAAAGCCACTCTTGCGCCTTAGGGAAAAAGTAAGTGTATTGGCAGTTACGAACTCAACAGAAACACTCAAAAGACTGTTATAGCGACTTGAATCCATGGATTACGGTAACCAATTGTTAGCCGCTTTATCTAACGATACAACCTCACAGTTAAACTTGAAGGATACGTAACTCTAACCTCATTGTTGGCTATCCGATAAAGTATCGCCTGAGTCATAAGCATTTTCCCTTGCGCTATATCTACCATGTAATGTATTCAGTTATTCATCATACATCCAATGTATTAGACACATTTTTTATTCTATATCTGTCGAGTCATCAATTTTGTAAAATTCTTTTTTGATCCTACTCAGTATTTTTCCTTTCGCATTGAAAATATTTGAGTCCTCTTAATACTTCCTCAGATCCCAAAACTGATAAACGCTGACATATCATCGAAGTAAAGCCAATATGATATAGATATATATATATATTTTACAAAGGCGCCAAACAATGGGACTTTGTAAGTGTCTGATGTTTATGCTTTTCTCAGAGTTATTGAACGTATGAGATACAGTTCAATCTGATAAAGATCTTTATCAGCAACTATTTAAAACACACCATTGTATACTTCAGCGACATGCAGCATCTATCTATCTATCTATCTATCTATCTATCTATCTATCTATCTATCTATCTATCTATCTATCTATCTATCTATCTATCTATCTATCTATCTATCTATCTATCTATCTATCTATCTATCTATCTTGTTTCTCTCATTAGACTGTGGTCATGCTGGGACACTGCCTTGAAGAATTTGTAGACCAATGAATCGATCCCAGTACATATCTTGTTAAAGCCTGGTACCTATTTTAGCGGTATGACAACATCGGTTTTCAAACACAGACAGACAGACAGACAGACGCACACATACATACACACACATACGATGAGCTTCTGTAAGCCTAGTACTTATTCTATCGGTACCGGTTGCCATACCGCTAAGTTACGAGGACGTAAACACACCAACATCGGTTGTCAAGTGATTTTGGGGGGACAAACATACACACACACAACATATATATATATATATATATATATATATATATACATATATGCAATGGGCTTCTTTCAGTTTCCGTCTACCAAATCCACTCACAAGGTTCTGGTCGGCCCGAGGCTATAGTAGAAGACACTTGCCCAAGGTTCCACTCAGTGGAACTGAACCTGGAACCATGTGGTTGGTAGGCAAGCTACTTACCACACAGCCACTCCTACGTCTATATATAAAAACCTATATATATTTATCGATTTATTCAA
>NW_021832134.1:32500-35000 GCF_006345805.1 Octopus sinensis
TTCGTCGGATCACCGAGGCTAGTGAGATCAATACGATTAACGTTCAGTTTAAACATCTTTAAAGATGATGTCTGCAGAAAAAGAAAACAAACAAATAAAAATCGAAGCTTTCATGTAGTTATTCAAGTTATTATAACTAGGAGCTACATTTGCCGCAAATTATTTCGCTATCTAACAGGCTTCTCCAGTGAAGGGAAGCGCACATAATTCTTTTCAGGTCCTTTGATACTGGCAAGAAGAGGAGAGAGAAAATTGTTCTCTGACCACAGACCTGAGCCGTTAGAATGCAACAGAGTGGTCTTCGCTAAAGACACTCATAGACCAGTCTTGGTGTCAATCTGGGAGACGGATGAAAACTAGGAAGGAAACCGATGTAAACTTTAGTCACCTATTCTTTTTTTTTGTTTCAGTCATTTGACTGCGGCCATGCTGGAGCACCGTCTTTTTAATCGAGCAAATCGACCTCCAGGACATATTCTTTGCAAGCCTAGTACTTATTCTATCGGTCTCTTTTTATCGAACCGCTAATTTACGGGGCCGTAAACACACCACCATCGGTCGTCAAGTGATATTGGTGGGACAAGCACAGACACACAAACATACACACACATATATACATATATACGACGAGCTTCTTTCAGTTTCTGTCTACTAAATCCACTCAGAAGGCATTAGTCGGCCCGAGGCTATAGTAGAAGACACTTGTCCAAGGTGCCAAGCAGTGGGACTGAACCCGGAACCATGTGGTTGGTAAGCAAGCTACTACCACACAGCTACTCCTGCGCCTATATATGTATATATATATATAAATTATATACATAAATATGAATATAAATTATATATATATTATTCTGCACCTATATATAAAATGGGGGAATCGCTACGACAGAAACGTTTTTGACTATAAGTTAGCTTGAGGAAAGCTGATCTTATTTTAAACAACAACAGCAACAATAACGACAGAGATGAGAAGAGTATTCCAGTTGCTTAAAACTTTTGATGTGTCACAGGGACAAAATGGTAGGTGTATGATCAAATGCAATGAGACACAATAGGTGTAAACGAGTGGAGAGACGGGTGTGTATAGTAGGTCCATTTGGAGAGTGTATGCAGCTAGGTATTTCAACTGGCTAAATGTCTGAAGAATAATTATGAGATGCATCGTAGAAAGCTGAAATCAAATGGAAGTTAGCTTCAGAGATTATATTTAATGTGGCAGGTTCAACAGATAAGACATGCCAGTTATAAAACTTCTCAAAGCACATGAGTATTTCAAAACCATAATATTCCCAAACCATGATCAATATTGATGAGAATAAAACCAACAATGAAGGATGAGATGAGAATACAATAAAAAAATCATCACAAATTTTCAGATCATTTCAAGATATTTATTCGTTTGTGGATCGAAAAACTGTAAACTGAATGCTTGGCACGTAACAAATATCTTTAGAGAAAGGTGCACATAAAATAGGACTTTCTCAAGCTGACACAGGGTCACTGCTGTAGGGTTGAAGCAAAATCGATCGAAATGATCTCAATGGATTGCCCAGTACATATTTTATCGACGGCTTGCTAGAATCAGTACAGTTTTCGACAAAATATATATGTTACTTAAAAAAAGATTTTGCGATCAAATTCAGTCCAAGTCTAATCGAATGGAACAACCCTAGAACTTATTTGTTTAAGGTAAGGTCTGGTACATATTCTACCGCTCTCTTTTACCGAACCGCTAGATTACAGAACCGTAAACACACCAACACCTGTTGTTTAGCAGTGGTGAGAGACAAACACAAGCACCAAGTCACACAAACACGCACACACTCACATACACATACACAAGCACACGCACACACATACAAATATATATATATATATAATAATAAATATTTGAGGGAATATTATTCCTAACTTACAGGGAAAAATTCAATTTCGAAATACTAAATCAAATTTCACAAAATTTAATTGTTCATTTTGAATTGATAAAAGGTGTTCTTTTCTAATTTATATATATACAACGAGCTTCCTTCAGTTTCCAACCACCATATGTGCTTACAAATCTTTGGTCGGCTCAAGGCTATAGCAGAAGATGCTTGCCCAGGGTGCCATGTAATGAAAGCGAACTCGGAACCATGTGGTTCGGAATCAAATATCTAAACACGCAGCCAGGCTTGTGCCTATAAAACTGTGGTTTTATACACAGACACACGCACACAGACACAGACACAGACAGACAGATAGATACACACACATACACACGCGCGCGCGAAACGCGGGAGGAGGCTGGTCGCTCATGAGCAGCGTTTGATGTTATTCCAATCAAGGAATCTTTTAGTGCGGCACCCTACGCACTATTATTTATAGCTTTATCTTTTTCGATTCCCCCATCAAAAACTATTTATTTCAGTTCTCTCGAAGTTACTAAATTCTTATCAGGTGAGCAATACACACACACACATCCATGCGTACATACATATATTCATATATACATGCATACATA
>NW_021832134.1:40000-42500 GCF_006345805.1 Octopus sinensis
GTGACAATGAGAGAGGAAAAAAAGTAAGGGAAAGAAAGAGAGAGAAAGGAGAGGAAGAGAAAATGTGATACAGAAATATTGAAATAAAATTTTAGAGAGAGATAAAAAATAGAAAGTAAGAGAAAGAGAGGGTGAGAGAGAAAGAGAGAGGAAGAGAGAATGAAAGAGCGTTGGTAATGTATAATAGAGCAAGAAATAGAGAGGGAGATAGAGAGAAAAAGGAAGAGAGAAAAAGAGGAGAGAGAAAGAGACAATGTGAAAGAGACAGAAAGAGAGAGAGAGAGAGAGAGAGAGAGAGAGAGAGGGAGAGAGAGAGAAGTGGTAGAGAAATACTAATGAATAATTTTAGGGGGAGACAGAAGGCAGTGTATAACACATAACGAGTGAAAGACTTGATGGATTGGAAGCAAAATAAAGCTGCCGAGATGTGAAGATGCAAAGAATGAATGAAAGAAAACTTGTAAGAGATTGCATAACAGATAATTACGCATCAAACTGCTAAATTAAAATTATATTCTTAGAAGACGTTGACAGCAGACATTTAGCTAATTTGAGAAGAGAATGAAGGTGTAAATAAGACAATGATGTTGGAAATAGCGAAATAGCGAGGATCTTTTAGCGTAGGAAGAACGTCAGCTCGACCTAAAAGACAGCGATAACCCGTTATTTTGTCCTTATCGCTATAGCTTTAAATAGACAGATTCTAGTATTGAAAATAGTAATTTTGGACGAAAAAAATGTAGTATAATATATATATATATATATATATATATATATATAAAATAATGCGATAAAAGATTAAGACAATTATTATTCTGTGAGAAATCGAAGTAGTACTCCATTCGTAAATTATTGATTTTGATTTTCGGGGAAGGAAGCAGTCAATTATATCGATCACGCTATTTGATTGGTACTTATTGTAGCCCCCCGAGGAAGCCTAGACACTAGCATTCATTTTGGAAGAAATAACAGCAAAATCACTATCAAATAAAACCATGGTTTCGTACAAAATAGAAATGCATTTGCCAATGTAGCCTCGGGTATTAAAAAACAAAAGCAAAACGGGATTGTCATGGATGGAACGTCTGTGAATGCTTGGTTAAGAGTAACACACCTAAATTATAGTTAATTCATATTTTATTCACCCGAAAAGATGAAGAGCAAAATTTATGTTGTTGAGATTTGAACGCGAGATTTAAAAAAACGTTATACGCCCCACTTTAGATTCTGTTTAGCAACCACCCTGTTCTAACTATAAGTTGATTTCAAATTTTGGCACAGGGACAGTAATTTCGGGTAGTAGGTATTTTATCGATTCTGTAATGATGAAAGACACAGTCGACCGGGGCAGAATTTGAACTCAGAACGGGAAGACGGCCGAAAAGCCGCAAAGCACTTTGTCAGCGCGCTAACGATTCCGTCAGCTCGCCGCCTTCCTGTTATATATTAGCGGAAACGTTATCTGGATGGATCGGTAGAATCGGTAAAAAGGCAGAAAAAATAGTCACATCCATTCACATTCTAGGTTCAAACCACGGAGGAGTAGACTGGCCTATCCTCGTTGAAGGGTTAATAAAATAAAGGCTCATCTCCGATACTGTAATATGAATACAAAGATATGGCAGTTCGAGATTCTCAGCTTACCTTTTATCTTTTACTTGTATTGCTCATTTGAATGCGGCCATACTGGAGCACTGCCTTGAAGTGATTTAGCAGAACAAATGACCCCGGGACTTACTTTATATTTTATTAAAGTCCAGTAGTTATTCTATCGGCCTCTTTTACCGAACCGCTAAGTTACAGAGACATAAACAAACCAACACCGGCTGCCAAGTGGTGATGGGAGACAAACGAAGATATGAACACACACACACACACACACACACACACCATCTTGTTTAGATAAGTCCTAACGTTGTAGAGGTAATGGAAATTGTTTTTGGAAAGATATAAACAAAATTTAACATAAGTATGCAGTGTCTCATTTTCAGTGAGACACATCATAACAAATTCCCTCACAAGGCTTTGGTCGGCCCGAGGCTATAGTAAAATATACTTGCCCAAGGTGCCATGCAGTTGGACTGGACCCGGAACCATGCGGTTGGGAAGCAGGCTTCTTACCACAAAGAGAAAATGTGTATTATCAGTGGGAAGGATATAGGTTGTTCAATTCATGAGACGCGGGAAGATATAACAGGCGTGTAAGTTTGATTCACAAATCTTGAGTATAATTATTTTAATTAACCAAAAATGTTGGAGAGATACCAATGTCAAATGTACAAGGAAGAAGCCTCAGAGTTGGACACTATCAAGTCTGATAATGTATTTTGATTGAGGCATGAATGAATCCTGTAAATTTGAAATCCGTTCCGTATTTCAAATTGCAACGCTTCATTCTAATATTAATGTTCTTTGAAATTTGAAACGTTATTTATAGTAGGAGAGCTTCGATTGCAGCCCTTAGCGATGCCCATGAAAAACTTATGGAGGCATGTTATCA
>NW_021832134.1:47500-77500 GCF_006345805.1 Octopus sinensis
AATTCTATCCCTTTTCTGACATATGCCAATATTTAACAAAAACAAAAGAATTAATTCTAGACGTGTCTACACTGTCGTAGTTTGAGAATTAACCATGACATTTCTCCATTTCATCACAAGACTGTTTAAAGGGTCATGGGAACAATCCGTAGTTCGTATAATATTTAAGTTTTAAATTCAGGTCTGGAGTTTTGAAAATATTGTCGAATTTCGTTCATATATTTTATCCTAAAATTTCTACAAGTTGAACCTTAGAAAAGTCTTACATATTTTAGCTGTTCCGCTTACAGATTGCACACGCATTAGTCATCTTTTCCCTTCGTCTTAAAATACTAACTTTTCCCAATTGTCACTTAAACTCAACCATGTGTTCCAATATTTGTTGGTACAATTGTGAATTTTAATCAGAAGAGAAAAGGTGCAGATTTCGAAGCAGTTGTACATCAAATTTTCTTCTTGCCCTTTTTAGAATGAGCCTTTGTGACTGTACATGACTTTTCTTTTCTATTCCAAATACCTATATCAGACGTGTTGTGTTTCTATGTATGTATGTATGTATGTATGTATGTATGTATGTATGTATGTATGTATGTATGTATGCATGTGAGTGGAGGCGCAATGACCCAGTGGTTAGGGCAGCGGACTCGCGGTCATAGGATCGCGGTTTCGATTCCCAGACCGGGCATTGTGAGTGTTTATTGAGCGAAAACACTAAAGCTCCACGAGGCTCCGGCAGGGGATGGTGGTGATCCCATGCTGTACTCTTTCACCACAACTTTCTCTCACTCTTACTTCCTGTTTCTGTTGTACCTGTATTTCAAAGGGCCGGCCTTGTCACTCTCTGTGTCACGCTGAATATCCCCGAGAACTACGTTAAGGGTACACGTGTCTGTAGAGTGCTCAGCCATTTACACGTTAATTTCACGAGCAGGCTGTTCCGTTGATTCGGATCAGCCGGAATCCTCGTCGTCGTAACCGACGGAGTGCTTCCAAAATGTATGTATGTATGTATGTATGTATGTATGTATGTATGTATGTATGTATGTATGTATGTATGTATGTATGTATGTATGTATGGTCGTGTGTTTGGTCTCTTTCTCTTTTTAATTTAGAGTTAATTTAGAGTTGCAAGGTTGTGAAGGATGGCTTGGGTGCAATAGATCTGAATGAATCAACATACGCGGAAAAACTGAAGATTTTCAGCATCATTTTAAACAAGTTCATTAAAAAAAAACCAGTGAATTTATATAGTTATATTTATTTAAAGTAATAATTCTTTTTAAATTTGGCACAAAACCATTAATTTTAAGGGAAGGTGTAAGTCGATTACATATGTGTTCAACTGGTACTTTTTTTTATCGACACTAGAGGGATGAAAGGCAAAGCCTACCTCGGCGAAATTTGAACTTAGAACATTAAGAGCCGGGAGAAATGCTGCTATCTATTGTGTCTGATGAGCTAATGATTCTATTAACTCACCGCCTTGTATTAGATAACAATAAACGCGGGCAGAGCTGGGTACTGTTACTAGGGCTCACTATTTAATCATTTATTAATGATTGTAGCGTATGATTTGTGGGGCGAGACCTGTCTCCTTGCAAACTGGACAGCTGTTGTTTCTTTTCTGTGTTTTCTTTTATTTGATGCTATATCTGTATATTTGAAGAGCAGTTGTGCAGTCCTTTTAAATAAACTTGCCCACGAATAAGATGAAAACGGCAGGGTGATAAATTAAACGGGAATTCATTCGCGAGATTGGTCTTGCTTATTAAGATAGAAAGCAAGGTTTGGCCTGGATTTTTCAGGGTATCGATTCAACAAGAATTGATCCATGAAAGATAGGCTGAAAAATTCTTAGAAGGATGAAAAATATGTTTTTTGAAAAGTTTTTTAGAAAGAATACGGAGAGTAGATTATGTCCTTAGTTTTTGATGTACTGTCTCGCGATTTGTTTCGTTAATTGTATCGTATCTTCGTGCATAAAGTGATTGAGCAGTCTGTTGAGGAGGCACAAGCACACACACACACAACACACACACACACACACACACACATACACACACACACACACACACACATACACACACACACACACACAACGCAAACCCACTCACTCATTCAAACACGCACGTATACATGCATATATACGTTATTAATCTTGTTCCTGGTATATAGAACTCGAATATAATTTTTAACATCTTATGTAAAAAAAAAAAATAAAAAGATCTGCTGTAATTAGTATAATACTTTCTTCTATCCTGTTAAGTTTTGTCACATGATGTATTAATATAAATGCACTTGGTAACATAGGAGATAATTTTTCTTAGTGTTTTGATGTAATATTAAATCGAATCTTGATTGGTTCTGTGAGCAACTCTGCTATTCAGTGCATCACGATATCTCGATGATATTGTCTCTTTGTATAAGATCGTACAACATAATTACACCACCTGCTATACGTATTTCAGATTTACTTTCTACTTACATTCTCCCTCCCCCTACTTTTTTCTTAAAAGTATAGCTAACTCTATGAATCATTCTAATTTTTAATATCATTATTTTATAACTACCATTATTATCTTTTACTAACAAGATCTACATTATTTTCCGCATTCCTCTACCGATAGGAACTGATATATATATATATATATATATATATATATATATATATATATATATATATTATATATATATATATATATATATATGTATATATATGTATATATATATATATGTATATATATATATATATAATGTATATATATATATGTAATTATTAATAAGGGTGAGAGAATTAGATACTAATTTAATAGCATATCTATTCAACACCAAGTGGCCCAGTGCCTCGAGAAACCTGGATTATTATAATATTTTATAATATATTATAATGTTTTATACAAAAATAAATATAAGAGAATGGTCACTATGTGGCTCATTCTAGCACTAGAAAATCCAAAAGGTTTCAACCACAAAAATACATGTTTCCTATGAAAGTCAGTACGATTGTTAGCTCACACGAACAGGGCAGATAAAAAATAACAAAAATACAGATTATTTTGGGACAGTATATATATATATATATATATATATGTATATATATATATATATATATATATATGTAATATATATATATTATATATATATATATGTATATATATATGTATATATATATATGTATATATATATATATATATGTATATATATGTATATATATATATATATGTATATATATATATATATATATATATATGTATATATATATACACACGTACACGTATATATGTGTATGTATGCGCATGCATGTTTGTATTTATCTGACCATCAATGTACATGTATGTATGTACATTCTTTTATTCTTGTATTTATTTCATGACTGCGACCATGCTGGAGCACAACCTTAAATAGTTTTAGTCGAACAAATAGACTCCACGACTTATTCTTTGTAAGCCGAGTACTTACCCTATCGGTATCTTTTGCTGAACAGCTAAGGTACGGGAAAGTAAACACACCAACTTCTGTTGTCAAGCGATGGTGGAGGGGCAAACACAGGCGCAAACAAGCAAACACACATACACACACATACACATACACTCACGGGCTTCTTTCAATTTCCGTCTACCAAATCCACTCACGAGGCTTTGGTCAGCCCGAGGCTATAGTAGAGGACACTTGCCCAAGGTAACAGTAGGCCGGAACTCGGAACCATGTGACTGGGAAGCAATGTTCTTTCCAACACAACCACGTCTGCATGCATACATACTATACACACAGACACACACACAAACACACACACATACACGCACGTATATACGCACACACACATACTGCGATATATGTACAAACAAGTATATATATATATATAATATATATATATATATATATATATATTATATATATATAGTATAAATATATATATATATATATGCATATATACATACATATATGTACATACATACATATATATATATATGCATATATGGGTACAGGACGTCACAAAACGTAAACAACATGAAATACGAAGACAAACTTTTGTATGCGATAAACGAGAGAAACAAATGGAAAACAAGCAACATAAAAAACGACCCTTCATCATTTTTCGGCTGTCCATCTACTCCTCATTTCGAGCAATTAACGACAATATGAGTATTCGAAAAGGCAGTTGCTCCCGCTAACCAAAATAAAATTTGGAATTTGCGGAGGGTTTAAGTTGGTAACAAAAACAGGATAATGGAGGCATACAACAAGCCAAACGAAAATGAACATGGAAGGCCGTTAGGCCAGACGAATTAAGGTAGCGAAAGCTGACGGAATTGAATATTGTCTTTGACAAGAAAATAAACAGAAGAGGAGACAGACAAGAATGCGTCTGGTCTGTAGGATAGACTTCAAAAAAGAAAGATGATCACGTGAGGAAAAGAAAGATGGTCGATGGTCACGTGTGAGCAACGAGAGAGAGTAAAAGAAAGAGAGAGAGAGAGAGAGAGAGAGCTAGAAAACGGTGAAGGGGAGAGAAAAGAGAACTAGAAAAATAATGTGAGAGAAAAACGAAAGGGGAGAAGGGGAGAAAAAAGAATTAGAGAAAGGAAGAGAGAGAAAACGAAAGGGAGAGAAAGAAAGACAGACAGACGTACAGATAGATAGATAGATAGATAGATAGATAGATAGATAGATAGATAGATAGATAGATAGATAGATAGATAGATATAACGGTTGATAGATATGACCTGCGGTGATTCCAAGTATTGAATGGCATTCTTTTATTTCGCTACTTGATTACTTTCTTATGATATCTACTTATGTTCCTTATAAAGAAAGACACGAGTGAGAAGACTGGGGCAATTTTGATGAAGAAATTTTCTCGATTAGTAACGGCCCCTGATCGGCAATAACGATAAAAACCAATTATACCAACGCCATCACTACGAAGAACACCAATATCATAAAGCGCTATTTACTTCATTCCATACGCTAGCCAACAGAAGTATCGTTAATCTTTACCTTTTTACATTGAAATTACAGTTATGTCTGCCACTCACAATTCTTTGGTCTCGTACTATTTCCACAAAAGTACTCCTAACTTATTCGTCGTTCTGTCTCTCATCGCCCATGGTGAAACCACTTCACAAGTTTCCTATGTATCATATGTACTGTAAATACATACATACATACATACATACATACATACATACATACATACATACATACATACATACATACATACATACATAAATAAATACATACAAAAGGAGAAAACTAATCCGAAGACTACAGATCCAATCTATCACTGGAACTGTAAAAATCTGTGAAACATTCCAGAAGTTTATCATTTAAGTATATATGAGCATGTCCAGATATGCAACTGTATGTATGAGAATACATACATAAAACATATAAATCTGCACATACATACATACATACATACATACATACATACATACATACATACATACATACATACATACATACATACATACATACATAATACGTACATACATATATACATACATACAGATAGACAGACAGACACATACAAATAAACAAAAATACCCTGTTGATGTTGAAATTCTAATGAAGGAGCCTTGGATGTAGGATAGAAACCGGTTCTTTCTCTATTGGCAATAAATCTTGAAATAAACTGAATAATGACATACAGACATGTATGTGTGTGTGTGTGTGTTGTGTGTACATTTACTCATTTTTTAAATTATAAAATTACTGAAACTACTAATCTGTTCAAAGTCGATTTCTGTAATGTTCTCCAAAACTTAAACTCGCGCTCTAATAATCTGAGTAAGAAACTCATATAGAAGCAAGAACAGTCCTGTCCTCCCACCCACTGTAGTGTTTAAAAGCCTGAAAGCCAATATCAGTAACAGGATATCTAATCTCTCCTCTGCAAAGGAAATTCCAGATAAGGCATCTCCCTACTACAACAATGCCCTAGCTAACAGTCGTTTCAAAGATATCTTATGATTAAAAATAAGAAACCTAAAAATAGATCAAGGAAAATAATATGGTTCGACCACCACCTTTCCTGTTAAATGCTAAAACTAACACAGGTATGAAATTTCAGGCATTATTAGACATTTCCCTGTAAGCCACAGATATAGGAAGACTTTTAATAGACTCTCGATAAAGTTTCATACAGCTGCTACCCAAAAGGAAGTACATTATTACTCACAAGTCCCTCCAAGAGTCCATACCTAATTGTAACTGTCGAGACCCTGAAGCATGTCCATTTTATCGGATGTGTGTGATAAACTCAGTCTTTTATGAAGTCACAGAAGTGCTTTAAGATAAAGCAAACGAAAAGAAAAAAAATACGTCGGTTTAGGTGAAGGCAATTAAAAAAAATCTTTATGCAAACCTCCATTCGGACTCATCGACAAAAATAAATCCACCAAGTTGGCTAGCCATATATGAGATTTGAAGACCAACCACATACCATACAATTATACATGCACTCCATCTCTGCCACACTCACAAACCAACGCCACTATACTTTCTGACTTGTACACGTTTAGACACACACACATACACCACACCAACGCACACACATCCACCATTCTCTTTTCATTAATGATTTCAGACATGGATACACTTCTATACTTGAATCGACACAGTCATCCTTTTTCTCTGCTTAACCCCCTTTATAAATCAATATCTCATCTAGCTCCTAACCCTTGAAGCTAACGTTCTTATTCGCCAAAGTTTGTTCCTCTTTTGTTATCTTTTATATTATGCTTTACATTTATACTATATGATGTATGTATGTATGTATGTATGTATGTATGTATGTATGTATGTATGTACGTACAGTATGCTTTTGCACAATTTCCGTCTCTAATTCTATTCACTAAGTTATAATGCATTGAAGACATTTTCTTTGTTACACAGGTTTCTTTTCTGCTTTGAACCATTAAAGATTTGAAGACAGAGAGTTTGCTACTAAGTATAGCGAAGAATTAACCCACCACATGAGGGCCACACGTTATCTCATAAAATATAGCTTTGTTCTGTTTAAGCGGAAAGAAATCAATTTGACTGATGCTGATAGAAAACATTCCTCAACCATTTTAATATCACTTTATATACATTCACACAACAATCTACATGAACTAACCAACAACTGCTTCTAGTAGATATACTGATGGAGAGTATTGTCTTGTCATAAATATATGGTGATGAATTGTTTTGACCGCCATTTGCAGTGGATGTTGGCATGGTGTCAGTATTCACCATGCTTCCGTTAATGTTTTTTTTGTATTAAAAAAGTACAAACTCACCCTCTTGGTTTTACAACTCTTGGCTCAACAGAACATCTAGAATATGACAGCTAGAAAGAGAGAAACTGTACAAGTATTGGGTTTGTATTTTATATATGGACCACGAAAGGCTGAAACGCAAAATTTATCTCAGTGGTAAACGTAGAACAAATATTTTTACCCATTTCCCCGACTCTCTAGCGGTTCTGCCAACAAGGCATACTTTAAAAAACATAACAGCATTATTATTATTATTATTATTATTATTATTATTATTTTATTATTATTATTATTATTATTATTATTATTATTATTATTATTATTATTATTATTATTATTATTATTCAGTAGTTTTATTTTTATAGCGTGCTTTCACTTCACTACCGAGCGCAGCTCTGTGTGCCTTGGGTATGTGCTGTGATTTGTTGTGATGCTCTGATGGTTATTGTATGGAAAGTGTTCTGCGTAGGATATGTGCAGTGTCTAGTAGTGCAATTTTCTGTATGTTATATGTGTTTGTAAGTCCTGGTGTTTTGTTATGTATTTGTCTGAATATTTTTTATCATGCCTAATGCACCTACTATGATAGGGATTGTTTCTGTTTTTAGATTCCACATTCTAGTTACCTCTATTTCCAGGTCTTTGTATTTTGAAAGTTTCTCCATTTCTTTTAGAGACACGTTGTCATCTGCCGGTATTGATAATTCAATTAGAAAGCATTTTTTTTCTTCATGATCTCTGACAACTATATCTGGTCTGTTAGCCTTAATTTCTCTATCTGTGTGTATCGGCATATCCCAGAGTATGGTTGCTTTCTCGTTTTCTGTGACCAATTCTAAGTGTGTGCCTATACCATCTTTTTCTGTTGTTATTCAATAATGTTGGCATAGCTTCCAGTGTATGTAGGTTCCAACTCTGTCATGTCTGTGAATATATTCCTTCTTAGCCAGGACTGGGCAGCCAGAGATAATATGATTTATTGTTTCTTGTCCATCTCCACATATTCTGCAGTTACTTGTTATATTTCTTTTCATTACATGTTTTTGGTAATTTCTGGTGGGAAGGCTTTGGTCTTGTGCCGCAATTAAAAATCCCTCTGTCTCTGCTTTGAGTCCTGAGCTTCTCAATCATCGCTGGGATCTTTCTTTGTCTATTTCTTTTGCGTTTAATTTAGTCCAGTATTTACCATGAAGGGGCTTTTCTTGCCATCGTTTTATCATGGTTCGTTGCTGTTCTATTTTTAGTTTGGATTTCATTTGTTTTATAGCTTTTGTTGTTTCTTCATCTTCTTCTTCTTGTTCTTCATATTTATTAGGTGGTGTGATTTCTTGTTTGTATTTGTCAGCTTCCTTAAATACTGAGAACAGTTTTTTGTTTTGCTCGTGTTTTGCCGCTTTTTGTATCAGTTTTCCTTCCTTCTGAAGTAGATATTTTTGCAGTCCTATGGTGGTTATTTTATAGTAGTTTTCCAGCTGTATAAGGCCTCTACCACCTTCTATACGTTTTATATATAGTCTTTCTATATCAGATTTTGGGTGATGCATCCTAGATCCTGTCATTATTTTTCTTGTTTTCCTATCTATTTTGGTCAGTTCATTTAGTGTCCAGTTAAGGATATTGTAGCTGTAACTTATAACTGGGACAGCTAAAGTGTTAATACCTATTATCTTGTTTTTAGCATTGAGTTCTGTTTTTAGTATTGATCTAACTCGTCTATAATATTCTTTTTTTATTTTCTCTTTCATTTATGTGTGTTGTGTCTTATCTAGTTCATGGATTCCTAAGTATTTGTAAGTTTGGCTTTGGTCTAATTCTTATATTTCATTGGTTTTATCTAGTGTGATGTTGCTACTCTTAACTAGTTTTCCTCTTTTCATGGTTACTTTGGCGCATTTTTCTAATCCAAATTTCGTATCTATTTCTTTGGTAAATCCATGAACTGTCTTTAATAGTGTTTCCAGCTGTTTGTCATTTGCAGCGTATAGTTTTAGGTCATCCATATATAAAAGGTGGCTGATTGTTTTGCCGTAACATTTATATCCGCATCCAGTTCTATTTAGCATATCAAATAGAGGTGACAGTGCCAAGCAGAAAAGGAGTGGAGAGAGCGTGTCTCCCTGAAATATTCCTCTTCTAATGGGGATGTCTTTGGTTTTCACGAGTCCCTCTTTTGTTTGGAGCTGTAGCACTGTTTGCCATTTATTCATAGAGTGCCCTATGAATTTTATAATTGTTGGTGCTACTTTGTTAATGGCTTGTATTTCGAGGATCCATGTGTGGGGGATGCTATCAAATGCCTTTTTGTAGTCGATCCAGGCCATACTGAGGCCTTACTTCTTTCTGTGGCTGTCTTCAGTTATGGCTTTATTAATCATTAGTTGATCTTTACAGCCATATGAGCCTTTGCGGCATCCTTTCTGCTCTTCTGGAAACAGGTTGTTTTCGTCCAGGTGCTTGTTCAACCTTTGCGATATCACTGCAGTAAATGCCTTGTACATTGTAGGGAGACAGTTTATTGGTCTGTAGTTTTCTGATTTTGCTGTCTCATTTGATTTGGGAATTAAGATGGTTTTCCCCTTCGTGAGCCATTCAAGCATTGTCTCTGGCTCTGCTAGTATGTTGTTAAAATTTTCAGCCAGCTTTTTGTGCATTCCTGTTAGATATTTCAACCAGAAGTTGGGGATCTTGTCATGCCCACGTGCCTTCCAGTTGCTTAGTCTTTGCAGTGCCTGGGTAACCTCTTCAGTTGTTATGGGGGTCCAAAGTTGCTCAGATGCTGAGTTTGTTGTTTTAATACCCCTTTTTTTGGTTGTTCGTTCGCTGACCATATTTCTCTCCAGAATTCTTCTACTTCTTCTGCCGTTGGTGCTGCAGTAATTTCTATTTTATTTTTGCCAAGTTCTTGGTAGAACTTTATTATTATTATTATTATCATTATTTAAAAAGGTGGCTAGGTAGTGGATCTGTAAAAGAATGGAAAGAAATACTTTGCGGGATATTCTTTCAAACCTTACATTCTGAGTTCAAATTCCACCGAGACCAACTTAACCTTTCATACATCCAGAGTTGATGAAATAAATTATCAGTGAGGTATCAACTAACCCTAGCCACTCAAAATTGCTGGCCTTGTGCCAAAATTTGAAACCACCAGGAGAAAAGGCGGTGAGCTGGTAGAATGGTTAGCACATCATACAAAATACTTAACGGTGTTTCTTCCGACTCTTTACTTCCTAAGTTCAAAACCCGCTGAGCTTAGCTTTACCTTTCATACTTCGGAATCAATGAAATAAAGTACTAATTAAAAACTGTTGTCGATGAACTTCAGTTATCATCTCTCGAAATTGCTTGGCTTGTGTTAAAATTAGAAAGAATTATTATTATTATTATTGTTATTATTATTATTATTATTATTATTATTATTATTATTATTTTATTATTATTATTGAGTGAAAGAGCAGTGCATGCCATCAAAGTGTCACTGGGGTAAAATATACGAAGCCCAGTATATCCATCATGACTACCCGTCTGATAAGGGTACACTAGGCAATGCATCACAAGAATATGTGCGCGACATGGTGATCTCATATCAAGATAAACAGCACATGACCTTGCGGGTGGGGCCCAGGTAGAATTTTCTTCAGGTCGAGCAATCCATCCTGCTCAAAAGGTTCCTGAATAAGGGTTATTTAAGGATGTTGAACAAAACACCTATGTTTCCAGAGGTGAATTATTCAAACCCCAAAGAATTCCATTCAACATACGGCTATGATGCTCCCCCACTACTTCTGCTCGTGATCAGAGATGCACACATCGTTAGCCTCTAAGGGACATGCTCAACTGGTTAAGGTCAAACAACTGACAAGCAAAACTATGGTATTGAGCAGAATATTTGCTGTAGCCCATCTTTTATACCAAGACAAAACAATGTACATGATAACACTTCCAATCAGTTAAGATCAGAAGCCATGAGAGCCACTGCCTGGTACTGCATCAGGGCAGTTATTATTATTATTATTATTATTATTATTATTATTATTATTATATTATTATTATTATTATTATTATTATTATTATTATCATTATTATTATTATTATCATTATTATTATTTAAAAAGTATAATTATTGCTAGGATAGTGGTTTGATAGACACAGCTTTCTTGCCCTTTAGTTACATGTCTTTACGTTCTGAATGTAAATCCTTTCGATGTGACTAATTATGTTTAGATTATTTCGATATTAAATCCATAATAATAACAACAAAACCAGCCCGAATTCTCTGATACTCTCAACTTTATCATCGAATAGATCTTATACAATACTCTAGCGTTGCTTTACACTAATACATGCAGTGTATGAAATGTATGAAATTTTGCAGACGACATCTCAGTAATGGCTGCGTTCTTATCGTAAAGCTGAGCATTATTAAACTACAGAATAATAACTCTATTGCCTTTCAAAATAGCAAAATATCACCAACAAACGTTTTCTAAGTGAGAAACAAAGCAAAAGTTATTTTTAGTTAGAGACAAAACAGTACCTAGTAGATAATTGGAGTTGAAAAATTGATTATATTTAGAAAAGTGACAGAGTGAGTAATCACAAGAAAGCAATGCTAACTTAATACCAGACATTTGTCATTCTGTGTTTTGTATGTATGAAAGTAAAATAGTTTCTGAAAGAATGAAAACAACGCAAAAATATTACAGCAATAAAAAGAACGGATACAATATAAAACGAAAACAAAACCAAAGAATCGAATGTTTACTTTCACAAAGAATAGATGATAAAACATGTGAATAAAAACGTAACCTCTTTCTCTCTTTCTCCTTCTGGGTATGTATGTGCGTGTACATACAGGCGCACACACACATGCACACACACACACATACACACAGACATACACATACACGCACGCACAAGCACACGAACACACATATTTATTCAGATATACACACACATAATGTTCCTGCATATACGTACTTACATATATACATACGCATACACTTAGGTGAATACATTTATATATAAATAAATACATATGCATACACACATATATATATATGCATATATATATATATATATATATATATATATATATATATTATATATATATATATATATATATATGTGTGTGTGTGTGTGTGTGTGTTGTGTGTGTGTGTGTGTGTGTGTGTGTGTGTGTGTATACATACACATACACACACATATATATGTATTTATAATTATAATAGGGCACGTGAGGTACAGACAAGGGAGTTAATCCCAAAATTTGAAATCATTTGATCCAGGGATATCTATTGCCTCATTCTGCGGCTTTCTGTCGAGATGGTAAGTTAATTTCTTTGTTAGTCGCCCGATTTCTGTTATGCATATTGTATTTCCAGTGATTGGTGGTTTATTAGAGGAATTTTCGACTCTGATTTTTACAGCAATGTCGGCACCTCCTGCGCCCTGTTAAAAGTATAAATTAATTATGGAAATTTTGGATTTGCCATTTATCGGCTTTTGCTTGCTGGCCACTTACATTATTGTAGTTATTATTGTACTACTACTACTAATAATAATAATTAATAATATCTATATAAATATCTTTTGAATATTTATTCATTTTTATATATGAATATATGTATATGTATATATATATATATATATATATATATATATATAATATATATATATATATATATACACATATATATGTGTGCGTGTGTGTGTGTGTATATACATGCATATATATATAGAATTGCATAAATGT
Organism: Octopus sinensis; assembly: GCF_006345805.1. NCBI lineage: Eukaryota > Metazoa > Mollusca > Cephalopoda > Octopoda > Octopodidae > Octopus > Octopus sinensis. The sequence continues at coordinate 60,521 of NW_021832134.1, forward strand.
ATATATAAATAAGCGTATATCAATAAGTATATACATATACTTATGTATGTATGTCATTATTCAGTTTTACTTCAAGATTTATTTCAAGATTTCTTGCCAATAGAGAAAGAGCTGGTTTCTAACCTAGATCCAAGGCTCTTTCATTGGAACTTTTCATCAACATCATCAGGGTATTTTTGTATGAATGGATGTATATGTGCAGCTTTCGCTATTTTGTTCTATGTATGTATTCTCATGGATATTGTTGCATGTCTAGACATGTTCATATGTACTTAAATGATAAACTTCTGGCAAGTTTTACAGATTTTTACACTTCCAGTGATGGCTTGGATCTGTTATCTTCGAATCAGCTTTCTCCTTTCTGGTTCTGAGAAGCTTAATTTCTCAAGATTGGTATTTGGGCAGTGTGTAACATATCCCAGTGTTCCAGTAATTACCGGTATAAACCTGAACTTGGTAATCTGGATAGAGTAGGTGTAGATTCCACAATAGTTCAGCGTAGATATTTTCTTTTTCGCTAATCGTTAGGTTTATCTTAACATCTACTGAGCAACTGATTTCCGCAACTGTGCACAATTTCTCTTCTCTATCCCAAATTACCATGTCAGGTCTGTTATGCTTACATTTTATTAAGATTTTCACTGGAACATTCCCTCAGTAATCATTTTTATTATGAGTGGCTCTGAATTCTACCATACTATGTGTTCTTATGTATGTATATATGTATGTATGTATGTATGTATGTATGTATGTATGTATGTATGTATGTATGTATGTATGTATGTATGTATGTATGTATGCATGTATGTATGTATGTATGTATGTATGTATGTATGTATGTATGTATGTATGTATGTATGTATGTATGTGTGTGTGTCTGTTTATGTATGCATTTATGCATGTGTGTTTTCTTTCACTTTTTAAATTAGAGTAAATATTGACCGGTCATCTACTTACTCAACTTCAGCCAGAATTTGCTTCAGATAGGTTAGTATGTACCTGTTGCTCTGATAATAATCGGTATGAAGCTGAAAGTGTATCTTGGGTACTGGATTTACAAACGCTTTATCAATAGTCTATAGATGTTCTCTTGTATTTTTCTAATCGCCTTGGTGTCTAGAGGGTAGCTGATGTCCACAACAGAACATATTTCTTTTTATGATCCCACACAACAATATCTGACCGGTTGTATTTTAACCTGGTGGCTGATTTAGTTTTTAAGCTCCACTAATATCCATATTAAGACACATCGGTCTCAATATGGTTAACTTCGTTTATAAGTGTTTTCTTTTTCGTTATTGTGTTCCAGTTATAGAGTTCTGGCCACAGTATCATGTCTCATGGGAAGATAATATCTGGAGGACATTCTTTCGTAATAACGACATTCTCTGGTAATAATGTGGTTGATGTCTTGGCGTACATTTGTTGTTTGTTGTTTGTCAATGTCTTCTACCTTTTATTCTGTATGTATGTATGTATGTATGTATGTATGTATTATGTATGTATGTATGTATGTATGTATGTATGTATGTATGTATGTATGTACGAAACATATATATATGGGGGCAGGAGTGGTTGTGTGGTAAGTAGCTTGCTTGCCAACCACATGGTTCCGGGTTCAGGCCCACTGCGTAGCACCTTGGAAAATTGTCATCTACTATAGTCTAGGGCCGATCAAAGAATCGTGAGTGGATCTGGTAGACGGAAACTGAAAGAAGCCCGTCGTATATATATATATATATGTTTCTGTGTGTGTGTGTATTTGTCCCTACCCACCATCGCTTGACAACCGATGTCGGTGTATTTACGTCTCCGTAACTGAGTGGTTTGGCAAAAGAGACCGATGGAATAAGTACTAGGCTTACAAAGAATAAATCCTGGGATCGATTTGTTCGACTAAAGGCGGTGCTTCACCATGGCCACAGTGAAATGACTGAAGCAATTAAAAGAATAAAGGAATAAAATAACACGTGTGTGTGTGTGTGTGTGTGTGTGTGTGTGTGTGTGTGTGTGTGTGTGTGAAGGCGCGTGGCCTAGTGGTTACGCTGTTGCATACATTATCGCTAGATCGTGGATTCGATTCTTACACCGAGCGGCACGTTGTTTTCTTGAGCAAAACACTTTCTTTCACGTTGCTCCACTCCTCTTTCGACCGAGGGTGCGTGTTGATCTGCTCGCTCAGCCAGCAGGGTGGTGTCAATCGATGGCTAAAACGATGCAAAACGCATTGTAGCCAGCGATGTGTAACAATACCTGATAATCTGGTCGGTCACGCGATCACGTGATACACACACACACAAATATATATATTAATATATATATATATATATATATATATATATATATATTATATATATATATATATATATATATATTTACATACATACTGACACACGCGGACATATATTTCAGAGATATATTTACCTGGAAAGTGATTTGATCTGAGACTGTAATTACAGTGTGAAAAACACATATTAACTATTGAAAAACATACAAAACTGTTTACTTTTATCAAACATTTATTTGGTACGAAACTTTTCGTCACGCCTGGCCACTGACACGAGTCCACTGGTTTGTACATGCATTCATATGTATGTATGTATGTATGTATGTATGTATGTATGTATGTATGTATGTATGTATGTATGTATGTATGTACCCAGTACTACCTGTTGCATGGTCGGGTCGTCGGCGACTAAACCGGCAACCCCACCAAGCTCGCTTGGTGAGGAGGGTGTTTATTGGACACCCTGCGGGATGAAAAACAAAGCCCGTCAAAGGGCGGAGGAACTCATGAGAGTCAAGGGCCATCCAATAAATGTCTTAAAGCTGTATCATGCGCAGGGACATAGAAATAATCGGATTGAATACCCGATCGCGCAGTTAAACCATTGGGAGTGAAGGACTCCTAGCCTTTGTCAGGGCATCCTTCTAGGAGAAGGCAATTCAGGTAACTTGGATAACTCCGACATAAAACCTGCGGCTCAGTGGTTACCGATGATGTTGACTTGTTCTTCTTTTCGGATTATGGCTGCTGTGGCTTAGTGAGTGGGATTGACTCAGTGCACAGCCTTTCCCCACTTAAAAAAATCTTCTTGCACAGGCATTGCACGATAACAACATTGATTAAGCTTCGTGCAATGGCCATACTCGATAACGAGGGGGCAGCTACCATGTATGTATGTATGTATGTATGTATGTATGTATGTATGTATGTATATGTGTGTGTGTGTGTGTGCGTGTATGTGTGCCTGTGTGTATCTTTTAGTGTTTCGTATGTGTGCATGTGTGTCTGTCTGCATGCGTATGTCTGTGAATGTGTATGTATGAATAATTGTCCTAAGGGCAGTCTTCAACTTTTTACATACTATTATTTATACCTTTATCTACTTGGTTTTCTAGAGCTAAAAGAGAATTTATTTCACTCTCTCTCAAAGTTTCTAAATTCTTATGATATAAACAACATATAAATTCTCACAAATTCTCACAAATTCTCACGTAATTCTATAAACTATAGGGAGAATTTGGTCCAGTGGTAGAACGTCTATCATGTTTACAGAAAGTGTAGGTTCCAGTCCCATGGTTAGTCTTCACCGTTTTCTATTTAAATGGATTTTTAAAACCTAATATTTACATTCTATCATTTATATCGTTATCTACTCCAAATCCCTCAGTTAAAATCAAAATATTTCACGTTCTCTTGAAGTTTCTATAGTTTTGTGACGTAAGCAATATATATATATATATATATATATATATATATATAATATATATATATATATATATATATATATCGATATATGTAGACATACATACATACAGACACACACAAACACTCATACACATGCACACACACACACACACACACACACACACACACACACACACACCACACACACACACACACACACACACACACATATATATATATATATATATATATATGCACTCACGAGTATGCACAGACATACATACTTACGCACATATATACATATACGATGGAATTGTCACCATTTGAATGCTTTTGATCATACGTCTTGAAGCTAAGCAGTAACAACAACAGCCACAACTTAACGAAGTGTATGCCATAGAAGATGGTACTTTTGGTAATTACAATAATAACCATTCCATTAGCTTCAACCCAAATTCCGAAATGTTTGTTTCCATTTTAAATTGTTTCTCTTGTTATTTGATTCTACCCTAATCTAAATTACTTGATTCTATGATTCAAGTATTTTTCTTTCGGTTTCTTTCAGATAATTTCAGGTGTTTCGCTGTTTCTCAATATTTTATTTGTACTCACCGTTATTTAAATTTTTGTTTTCTTATTTCGAGATGTGTTGTAAATCGTGATTCGCACGTCTCGTGCATGTTTAAGAGAGTTATTTCCAAAGCTCACACTATGAGCTGAATCTGTTACTTGAGGTTATTTATCTAATTGACTAAAATTTGCCTATTTTATCAATAATTTTAACGGCGTTATTTTCTCTGTGTAAATTATTATGCACAGATGTAGTTTCACAAAATCAATTAAAATCCTACCAGAGTATACTTTATCTTATCAGTGAAGGGGGTTGATAAAATAAAGAACTAATTTAGTACCAAGGTTGGTATGTAATATTGTGCAATAAAATTTTTATTCTTTTTTTTTGTCTTTGATCAGTAAGTGTTGTTTTCTATTTGCTCCTATCTAGATATCAAAGCGACACCGGGGTATAAATATACGAAGCCCAATATACCCATTATGAGAAGGGTACACCAGACACACACTATATGTGCGCGACATGGTGATATCATATCAAGACAAACAGCGCATGACCTTTCAGGTGGGGCCCAGGTAGAATTTTCTTCCGGTTGAATAGCCCATCCCGCTTAAAAGGTTCCTGGATAAGGGTTGTGTAAGGATGTTGAACAAAACTCCAATGTTTCCACAGGTGACTTATTCAAACCCCAAAGAATTCCTCTCAATACATACTATGATGCTTTCCCCACTACTTTTGCTCGTGATCAAAGATACACATTTTGTCAGCCATCAAGGGACATGCTCAGTTGGTTAAGGTCAAACAACTGACAAGCAAATCTGCGGTATTGAGCAGAATATTTGCTGTAGCCCATCTTTTATACCAAAAAAAAAAATAATGTACATGATAACACTTCCAATCAGTTAAGATCGGAAGCCAAATGTTGCACCAGGGCATTTATTATTATTATTATTATTATTATTATTATTATTATTATTATTATTATTATTTTTATTGTTGTTGTTGTTGTGTTATTATTATTATTATTATTATTACTTTTTTTTTCTTCTTTCAAATTTCTTCCATTTCTTGCCGGGTGTCTTCCCGACTCCTAGGGCAAAGAAACTCATAGTATACAATGGTAGGCCATTAAACCAAACTCAGTATTTCGTTCATATTTTTTTTTTTTTTTTTTAAAGTTAAATTAAAATACATGAGCAGCAACAGTTCTCACATCGACAATGCTCTTCTCAATACGTGTGATGTACCAGTTAAGACAATCTTTTGCACTTCTTGCAGGGATGGTAAGCCAGGGATCATTCTCATATAATTTTCGGTTCCCTTCTTGATCATTCCTAGTGCTCCTACGATCACTGGTATTGTAACCGCCTTGAGATGCCACATTTTCTCAATTTCAATGAGTAGGTCTTTATATTTTCTGAGCTTGTCAAACTCTTTCGCTGAGATATTATGATCACAGGGGATGCTCATGTCGATCAATAAGCAAACTTTATTGTTTTGGTCTTTCACAACAATATCTGGTTTATTGGCCTTGATGGTTCGGTCTGTATGTACTGGAAAGTCCCACAGAATAGTTAAATTTTCTCCTTCAGTTACAGCCTCAGGGTGGTGATTATACCACTTGTCGGCAGTGTTTTGATATTGTAATGCCGACTTATTAGCCAGTGGAGATATTGGCCAACTCTGTCATGTCTTAATTTATACTCCACTGGTGCTAAGACTTTACATCCAGAGATTAGGTGGTCCACTGTTTCAATCATGTCGTTGCAGAATCGGCATTTTGGGTCTGCTCCATTTTTCATCACATTGGCCTGGTAGTTCCGGGTTAATAGGCTTTGGTCTTGAGCAGCCAGGATGAAACCTTCGCTCTCTGCTTTTAGCCCTGAGCTCCGCAGCCACTGATGGGTTTGCTTCTGGTCAACATCAGCTTGTTTGCTGCGGGTCACATATTTGCCGTGCAGAGGTTTCTCCTCCCACCTATCAGCCAATTGCTCGTGCGCTTTTTTCATTGCCATCATTTTTCACCTTCTTTGCAACAATAGTTGCCGTACTTCCCTCGGGTTGTTCAGTTTGGGTATCCTGCACGAGATCAATAGCAAATTTTTTGCTTCCTTTATAATAGAATGAAGCTTCTTTCGTCTCTCGTGATTTTCCACGAGCTTTAGCATCCAGTCATTCGATATTTCGAGATATTTGGCCAGTCCAATTGTGGTTGTTTTGTAAGCTAGTTCAAATTGGATCAGGCCTCGACCTCCTTGGGCTCTGGGAAGGTAAAGGCGATCTACGTCTGCCTTTGGGTGGTGCATCCTATTACAACTCAGCAGCTTGCGTATTTTTCTATCTATATTCTTTACTTCACTCATATTCCAGTTCAACACATTGTAGCTATAAGTAACAACTGGAACTGCTAAGGAATTTATAGCTAACACCTTGTTACGTGCATTTAGTTCAGATTTCAGGACTGCACGAACTCTCTATAACATTCCTTCCTGATTTTCTCTTTCATGCTTGCATGCTGAATACCAGAGCCTTCATTATCCCTAAATATTTGTATGTTTGTTCTTGCTCAAGCTCTCTTATGACTGTGTCAACATCTAACGCAACTGAATTTGTGGTCTTCACTTTCCCTTTCTGGAAAGTGGCCTTGGCACACTTCTCAAGTCCAAACTCCATCCCGATGTCATCGCTGAATGCTTTCACGGTGCGCAATAGGCCTTCAAGTTCATTATTGTCTTTACCATAAAGTTTTAAGTCATCCATATAAAATAGATGGCTTATTTTTTTATTGGCAATTTTATACCCATACCCTGTTCTGTTTAATTCACTTGTAATGGTATTAGGCTATGGCTAGCAGAATATTAAAGGTGAAAGTGAGTCACCTTGAAAAATTCCACAGTTGATGTTTATATTTTCTGAGGCAAGTACTCCATTAGAGTGGTATAATTGGAGATTCGTATTCCACAACGATATATTGTGCTTCAGGAAGTTTGAAATCACAGGGGAAATTTTGAAGATGTCCAGCGATCTCAAGATCCATGGATGCGGTATACTGTCGAAGGCCTTTTTATAGTCAATCCATGCGGTGCTGAGATTTCTGCGCTTGTTGTGACAGTTCTCAAGGATCATACGATTGATTAGCAGTTGATCTTTGCATCCGTAAGAGCCTCGGCGGCACCCTTTTTGTTCAATGGGGAAATATCGTTCTTCTCCATGAATGCATATGTTTTCTCCGCCAGGATAGATGTTAGGATTTTATACGTGGTGGATAGACAGGTTATAGGCCGATAGTTTTTTGGAAGGTTGGTTTCGTTATTCTTTGGGAGTAGGAAGTAAGTAAGTAATGCCACTTGCTAACATTCAGGGGTTTCTTTTGGGTCTCTCATAATTCCATTGAGCAGCTGAACTAGCTTACCGTGTGCGCACGGGAGCGATGCGAGCCAGAAATTCGGCACCCTATCTTTACCGGGGGATTTCCAATTATGGGCCTTCGTGAGTGCCTTTCTAAGGTCTGCTATTGTGATGTCTTCCCATGCTTGTTGTTGTTAATTTTGGTAGGATCCTTCAGTTTGTATAATCCAGTCTGCATTTATGTTGTAAGTCTTCTTGTCACTCCAAATCCTTTTCCAAAAGTTTTGAACTTCTTCCATGGGAGGGGGGTCTTTAACGGTTACTTTTCTCCCTATTTCCTATTTCTCTGTAGAATTTTTTGGCATTGGATGTGAACAGCTTATTTTGCTTGTAAAACTTGTTTTCTTCTCAAATCTTCGTATTCTTTGGGCTTTTGCTTGGACTCTTTGTTTCAGCGTTTTTATTGATATCAGTTCTTCTCTTGGTGAGGATCCAAATTTTCTCTTCATCTTTCTTCCTGTCTGGATCTTACATCATTTCCACATATTAGTTCATTTAATATTGATATTTCCCCTCTCATAAATTCAATCTCTTTTTCAATTTTACTTCTCCAGGTTTGATTTCTTCCAGGTTTTGTTTTCTTTGTTTTTTCGGGGCATACAGCTGGTTTCAATTGCCCTAGCAGAAGCGTAAATAATTTCATTTAACTCAGTAAAATCAGGTTTTTAATTCTCGTATTATTTAATTTGTTACATAGTTGCCATTTGGATTTGTTTTTTATTTTGGTTTATTTGAGAGTTTATGAAGTGGTTCTCTATCATTCATACTTGTATGTCTTACAACTTCAAGCGTATTCAGGATTTTCTGCCTCATTTCTGCCATAGACTCTCTGTGTTCTTCAGCAGATGCGAGATCTTCAGTTACTGTTGTTTTTTCGTTTTCCTGGCTATCTTTAACAGGTACAATAGAATTTCTTGTATCTTCAGGCCTTTGCATACTTTGGTCAGATGGCAGTGTTTCAATTAAGCCTCGTGGCGGGCTATACTGTTCATCTGATTCTTCATTTCCTTTGTGTCTTATATTTATGTCATTTTCCGTTGCCTGCTTGATCGCGCTTATTTCACTGTCTGTGAGTCTGTTATTTCTAAAGATATCCCTCCTCACATTTGCTAATTTGTTCTCGTCCAAATAGGGCCTACTGTCTTGATTCCGTGTTCTCCATATACTGTAAGAGTTTGCGGTGTGTCTCTCTTGAGATGGCCTACCTAATGCATAGTAATAAGCGTATATTACTTCTTTATACTCTTCTCGGGTCCATTTGTTCCGCTTACATTTTTATTTCTGTGGTGGTTGTGGTGGTGAACTTGGAGGGCTCGAGTTGGGGGATTTCCCGTTCAAGTGACCATCCATGTCCGTATTCGGAGAAGAGTTTGTGCCAGTTGATGACTTTTCGATCCCAGGCTGGCCCTTCCCTGGGGGACGCGCTTCCAGATTAACCATAGGACAAGCGATTTGGTATACTGATTTAGTTTTCCTTTTAGTTTCCAAAAACATTTTGGTGCTACGATAATGTTATCATTTTTTAGATTTGATTGGCTCGTGGGGAGACGGCCATCATTGCCGTTACAATTATAATCGTACCATTATAGCAGCCGTAGTCGGCTTATTATTGTTATTATCATCACCATTACCATCACTATCATCATTATCACCACCATTACCATCATCATTATCATCATCACCATCACCATCACCACCATCATCATCAATGATATTGTTTTATGTGTAGTCACAGCAGTATCTTATTATTGTTATTTTTGTTTTTTTATCATTATCACCATCACAGTAGTGTCTGTCTGTCTCGTTGGCTGGCTTGGTGGTTGGCTGGCTGACTGTCTTTTTTTTTTTTTTTTTTTTTTTTTGGGCGGTCCTATCGGTCAAAAGAAGTTCAGATGTTTACTACTATTAGGCTTAAGAAAAATTAAGGGAGGGCTGTTCTGTATTGTTTGTGAATAGAGAAGTTGTGTTCGACCAGAGAGAATCGTAGCATCATCATTTTTCTTTTTTGTTTTTTTTTTCCACGTGCGTTTGTGTTATTGCAATAAAAAGTATTTGTATATTTCCTGTAAGGTAATATTGTGGAGGTTGAAGTTGACTTTTCTAGAGATGTTTGTATGTCCAGTTAGAAGAACAGGTGTGTTTTTACAATAAAAAGTATATGTTTACATTTATATTTGAATATTCAGGGAGGAAGCAAAGAAAAGTCAGATTTTCATAGAAAGTTTTAGGGTTTTGTAAGTCCACAAAAAAAAAAAAAAAGCGTGGTGTTTTTAGAGAGAAGAAAAAAAAAGGATGTTTACAGAGGCAATTGTGGGTATCAAAGTTTTTAAAGCTGGTCGAATGTATAATTGAAAACTGTAGATATGTAAATTTGTAAATTTTCTCAACTTATTTTGAAGGGCTGTTCTGTATTATTTGTGAATAGAGAAGCTGTGTTCGACCAGAGAGAATCTAAGCATCATTATTTTTTCCATGTGCGTTTGTGTTATTGCAATAAAAAGTGTTTGTATATTTCGTGCTTATTTTGAAGGGCTATTCTGTATTATTTGTGAATAGAGAAGCTGTGTTCGACCAGAGAGAATCTTAGCATCATTATTTTTTCCATGTGCGTTTGTGTTATTGCAATAAAAAGTGTTTGTATATTTCGTGCAAGGTAATATTGTGGAGGTTGAAGTTGACCCCTCTAGAGATGTTTGTATGTCCAGTTAGAAGAACAGGTGTGTTTTGCAATAAAGAGTATATGTTTACATTTATATTTGAATATTCTGGGAGGAAGCAAAGAAAAGTCAGATTTTCATAGAAAGTTTTTAGGGTTTTGCAAGTCCACAAAAAGAAAAGCGTGATGTTTTTAGAGAGAAGAAAAAAAAGGGTGCTTACAGAGGCAGTTGTGGGTATTAAAGTTTTTAAAGCCGATCGGATGTATGTTTGAAAGCTGCAGATATGTAAATTTGTAAATTTCCTTAACCAACTTTGAAGAGAATTTCAAATACTCACGAGGTATTGTAGATGTTCCAGTCTTTGAGAGTTATTTTTCCCCGTTGCTAAACTGGCCCATATTAGTGTTTCTATGGCTTTCAGCCACCGAACTGTCAGAGCAGTCTTATTATTATTATTATTATTATTATTATATTATATTATTATTATTATTATTATTATTATTATTATTATTATTATTATTATTATTAAGCAGTCTAGAACTCAAGATGACCATCAGTGCCAACCTCGATGGCATGCCATGACTCTCGGCAAGGTGGGTGGGGTGTTGAAAAAGACCAATAACATCCGCAGAAATACTGGGTGCAATGATGGGCTGTATGGGGGCAGGGGGATCAAATCACCTAGTTTGTATAATCTGTCTTACGAGCTTTACTTTATAGTCTAGACTTATCTACTGCAACTGACAGCAGAACGGGAAAATGTCTAGTTCTGTGAGTCGAGGAGCAGTAGTACTGTTAAGAAAGGACCCAGAAAAAGGGGATGAAAACGAAAATTCTAGGCCCAGGATGCGGCTGAACGCAGATTTCAAAATTATGCCCAAGGTGTTAACGAAGTGGTTGGTGCTTGTCGTCGAGGAACTGATTGGTGATGCATAAACATGCAGCATCACAAGCAATCTATCCACAAAATCCACTTCATGTGATGCATTATATACAGGGTAGGTAAAAAAAACCTGGCATGGGTGGGACTCTACTCAATTTGAATCAATCAAAAGAGTCGACTCCCAGACTTAGCGGCCGGTTTCGGTCCCGTTTTCCGTGTCTGGATTGTCACAGTGTACAGCACTAGCTGCTCAGGAGTTCGAGTGAATAGTTTCTGTTCCGAACTATACAGAATCATGCGCTCGGTCCTTCAATGGCACCTCCTCTCGTCTCTTCTGTATATACTGGCTCTAGAGACACTACTGCTGAAATTAGAGGCGTTGAGAGGCATCCGGCGCGAACTAGGACGTGGAAGAACCGTGTCGGCATAAGCGGATGGCATCATGGTCATAGTGTTGAACACTATACAGATAGGTTGTGACATCTTAAGTGCTTCCTAAACGGCGAGCAGGTGTGGTTGCCGTTTGCCAAATAAGATTTCCCTTAGCTCGTCTCTTTGTCGGTGCTGCAGTCCCGGATCAAGCGTAGACCGAGGCAGGGTGCTTTGCATCTAGGGTATTATCAGGCGTTCACAGCTCTCTGTTAGTCGGGCAATACAGCCGGTGGATGTTTGTCGACTAATTTCTGTTCAGTCACTTTAAGCATACCTTGTTCTACTCAAAGTATTTGCCTCCGTTTTCTATAGCCCCTTCTTTTTGTTTCACTTTCTAAGTAGCACTGCATCACTATCCTGTTTTCTTCGCTGGTCCACTCCCTACTTGCTATGTTATCTGCTGATGCTGTATTAAGATAACCGCTGTGGTCAGTCTGCACCTTTACTGAAATTCCTGTCTCTCAGAAACTGAGGTAAAATAAACATCGTCATCACTATCGTCATCACAATCATCATCACAATCATCATCGCCACTGTTATTTTTCGACATCTGAAAGTTTCAAGCAACTTTCTGTTGCACCTTTGTGCCGGTGGGATGGTGTGTGCTGTATTTTTTGGGGGGCGTGGAGGTATTGCATTGCATCAGTATGTTTTGTTATGTCGTTTGGTTTGAGTACTCTGTTGTATTCTTTTATATTAGTTTTTGTATTAGGTGTTGTTTGTGCAGCGTAGGTTTTGTTCATTCTGTTGGGTATTTGCAGCATGAGTTTAAGTCTTTTGGGATTTGTTATTGTTAATCTCAGTGACAAATGTTGTTGCGGAACCAATCACAACAAAGTCAATGGGTTGCTTATTGTTTCCCATCTCATTATAGCTTAAATATATTCATGGAAAAAATTCAAGTTTTAAATAGCATCTATAGCGACAAATTTGCCAGCCCAGCGCCAGCCCACTACCAGCAAGAGATAGATAGATAGATAGATAGATAGATAGATAGATAGATAGATAGAGAGAGAAAGAGAGAGAGAGAAAGAAAGCAAGAACGAACAGTGAGTGAGGTGGATGAGTTTTATCATTTCCGCTGAGGAGTATTTCCTCTTCAACAAGTCATTAACACTATATTCTTCAATCTCCTCATCCTTCTTCTCCTACTAAAACTATTACTACTACTATTAAAACAACAACTAAACTTCTTCTTCTTCTTCTTCTTCTTCTTCTTCTTCTTCTTCTTCTTCTTCTTCTACTACTACTACTACTACTACTACTACTACTACTACTACTATACTACTACTACTACTACTACTACACCATTATTTAGGGGGAGATAAGTTTGCAACTGAAAGAGTAGCAGAAGCAGTAGTAGCAGTAGCAGTAGCAGCTATTCAAGAATTTGGACCTGGAGATCTCCATTTCCAGCGACTTCGAGGGCCACCTCCCAGTGGTGTCGGGCGTCAACGAAGAGCTCTCGACTACAACAAGACGACCAAAGTTTTTTTTCTCCAAGGTCTGGGATCTCCCACCCCTAAGCCCTAGACCATCACCTAATCACCCTTACCCGTCTTGTTGCGGTTCTTTAGAGAGCATGAATTAATCTGCTTTTGGTTATCCATAGACAAGTAACTTGTCCGTCTCAATCTCTTGAATTGACGGTGCTGGCAAAAAAAACAAAAAAAACACCCGTTTAAGTAACGAAAGTTTGTCAAGCAAAATTGTTTTTTCTCGGCACGGTGGTTCATAATCACGATATAACAGTTACTGGCAGTGTGAACAAAGTTAAAATAACTAATTTTCGTCGTCGCATATACGAACATATATTTGTATGTGCGTGTTATCCGGTTGTGTTGTAGTCGTTATTTTTTATATTGTGCAAATTTGCTTTTTCTGATATTAAATTGCTACTCTTTGTATTTAAAAGTGCATCTGTTTATTGTCATTGCCTCCGATAGTATTGTTTTGAATTGTATAGCTTTCTCTAACCTTTTCCCGTGTGTTTGATGATTAAAAGACTTTTCTTTCAAAGGGCGCCTTCAGTGCTATTCTATTTTTGTTTGTTGCGCATGATTAGCTCTTAATGTCTCCTTGGTAGAGAAAGCCTTATTGAAAATCATTATACATACAGCAAAATTCTAGAAGAAAACACAAAGAAAACAAAACAATACAAAAAGAAGTGTTGAAAACAGACATTCTGCCTACCTCACACTGTCGAAGACTTCATTACGATGCAAATGTCACCTTTTTGTAAAATAATTCGAGAGAAATAATTTTTATCCAGTAAAGCTTCTTAACATTTCAAAAATTGCTGTTAACTATTATGACACCATAACAAACATAAATGATGATAGCGATAATAAAGCAACAGCAGCAGCAGTTGCAATAATAATAATAATAATAATAATGATGATGATGATGATGATGATGATGATGATAATAATATGTACACAATACTACTACTACTACTAATAATAACAATGATGATGATGATGATGATGATATGTTGCATAGTAATAATAATAATAATAATAACAACAACAACAACAACAACAACAACAATAATAATAATAATAATAATAATAATAATAATATGTATATGATAATAATGTACATTGGTATAAAAAAATGGTCTACAGTAAATATTCTGCTCAATACCACAGATTTGCTAGTCAGTTGAGCATGTCCCTTAGTGGCTGACGATATGTGCATCTCTGATCATGAGCAGAAGTACTACTACTACTACTACTACTACTATTACTACTACTACTACTACTACTACTACTACTACTACTACTACTAACAATAATAATAATTATTATTATAATTTCTACCATAGGAACAAGGCCTGAAATTTGGGGAAGGCAGATAGTCGACTACATCTAGCCCAATACTTGACTGGTATTTATTTTATCGACCCCGAAAGGATGAAAGGCAAAATTTGAACTCGGAACGTAAAGACGAACGAAATACCTATTTCTTTACTACCCACAAGGGGCTAAACACAGAGGGGACAAACAAGGACAGACAAACGGATTAAGTCGATAGTATCGACGCCAGTGCGTAACTGGTACTTAATTTATCGACCCCGAAATGATGAAAGGCAAAGTCGACCTCGTCGGAATTTGAACTCAGAACGTAACGGCAGACGAAATACGGCTACGCATTTCGCCCGGCGTGCTAACGTTTCTGCCAGCTCGTCGCCTTGAACAACAACAACAACAACAACAATGATGATGGTGATGATGTTGATGATGATATGATTCTTCTTAAGAATATTATTATTACTGTTAATACTGTATTTACATTATGAGTTCAAACACCACCGAGGTTGACCTTACCTTTCATCATTTTGGGGTCGATAAAACAAGCAAGAGTCGATATAAAGAAAACGTTCAGGTTTCCTTCGGTTTAGAGTTTCGGGTGCTATTTCTTGCATTTTATTAGCCACTTAAAAGTCAAACCGTTCCTCATTAACCTGTCTAATCATGGGTGTTATTCTGAGCCGTGGATCCTGGACTTTTTCTTTCATATATATATATATGTTAGTATATATGTATTTATATTTACTTATATATATACACACACACACACATTTATGTGTATATATATATATATATATATATATAAGCATGTATGTATCTCTGTATCTATCCATCTCCTTCACTATTTCTCTCTTTCTCTCTATCTATCCATGTGTATACACACAACACACCCACACACACATATTATATATATATATATATATATATATATAATATAATATATATAGAATATATATATATATATTCTTCAACTGCAGATGTATAAAATGCGATTTACGACAATTTATTGAAATTCATTGCAATAAGATCCCAAGAAATATCCTAAAAGTTAATCAAATTTCACCAAGGCATCAATTCAAAGTAAACTGATGAAGGAAAATAATAGAATTAAATTTTCGTTTCATCTTGTGCATTTTCTCAATATTGTACGTTATTGAATTTCTATCTGCTGCGGCGACGGTCGTTCACTTTCTGCATGAAAACTTATAATTATATAAAATATAATTTTGAATATTATCATTATTCTTCAGTTCTAATTCTGTTATCTGATATATAGCTCTTTCTTTTCTTACTTCATTCTCTATTTCTTTTCTTCCATAAAAAAAATCTCTGCTTTTATCTTGATGTATCGACTTGTACTGGAATATTAAAATTTATCCTTTCAGGTTGACTCCTAGTTGATAAGATGAGCAATTTCTATTCTTCTGTAATAACATACACACAGACACACACACACGCATACTTACACGCATAAATATACACACACACGCGTATACCTACTCACGTACAAACGTATGCACACACACACATACACATGTATGTCTTTATAGAAATATAGAAGTTATTCATGTGTTCAACTTGAAGACCGCTTTTTCTAAGTATATCAGTTCATCCATGACATTTTCATCTGGCCTTCTCATTCAGACTTATTAACTTTTGCATTCATTCCGTGCCTGCGAGGGAAATTTTATAACTAAAATAATTATTTTATATGGCAGTCAGTACATCACATCACTGAATTTGAATTTAAAATTCAAATTCATACCAAAGAATTTATGGCATAATTTCAGTTATTCTTGCTCGTTTTGGTTTTCAGTATTCAAATTAATGCGAGTCAAAAATGTACTGAACTCTCTCCGTGTATGTTAATTTACCCATATCTTTTCGGAGACGAGTGGATGAAATGAAATGAAGACCGAAACAAGGATCAAATTGTTTTGTTCTCGTAAGGATATTAATTAAACTGTGCAATTTTTATTATTATTTAAAATTATCTCTGCTTCCCATTCAGATTTAGAAACAATAATCACTGGATTTATGTTTTCCCTCTCTGTCTAAGAAAAACATTTAAGATTTTATATCTACAGCATTCAGTACACCCATGTCGACTATATATTTTCAATACGTGATCGCGTGTGTATCGTTGGCGATTTTCTTCCCCCGTCTTCCCTTCTTTGGACTTTTTCTATATTTCTGACGAAGAGCTCCGCTCGAAACGTGAATCCTTTCTCTTTCTCTTTCCTTTCCCGGGTGTCCAATAACACTATACTTATTCCACGTCCTCGCGTTGTTGTTTTTTCTTGCTGTTCATGTTTGGATTGACTATATGTATATATATATATATAATATATATATATATATATATATATTATATATATATATATATATATATATAATATATATATATATATAATATATATAGAATATATATATATATTCTTCAACTGCAGATGTATAAAATGCGATTTACGACAATTTATTGAAATTCATTGCAATAAGATCCCAAGAAATATCCTAAAAGTTAA